>NC_088234.1:43964190-44259490 GCF_036934945.1 Oncorhynchus masou masou
TGGAAAGTATTCAGACCCATTGACTTGTTCCACATTTTGTAAAGTTACAGCCTTATTCTAAAATCAATTGATGAGGAAAAACAACTATTTAATCGACACACAATACCCCATGACGACAAAGCGAAAACAGCTTTTTAGACATTTTTGCAAATGTATTAAAAATAAAAAACATACCTTTATTTACATAAGTATTCAGACCATTTGCTATGAGACTTGAAATTGAGCTCCGGTGCATCCTGTTTCCATTGATCATCCTTGAGATGTTTCTACAATGTGATTGGACATGATTTGGAAAACCACACACCTGTCTATATAAGATTTGATAGTGGATGTCAGAGAAAAACCAAGACATGAGGTCGAAGGAATTGTCCTTAGAGCTCAGAGACAGGATTGTGTTGAGGCACAGATCTGGAGAAGGCTACCAAAACATTTCTGCAGCATTGAAGGTCCCCAAGAACACAGTGGCCTCTATCATTCTTAAATGGAAGAAGTTTGGAACCACCAAAACACTTCCTAGAGCTGTCTGCCTGGCCAAACTGCACAATCGGTGGAGAAGGGCCTTGGTCAGGAAGGTGACCAAGATCCTGATGGTCACACTGACAGAGCTCCAGAGTTCCTCTGTGGAGATGGGAGACCCTTCCAGAAGAACAACTTTCTCTGCAGCACTCCACCAATCAGGCCTTTATGGTAGAGTGGCCAGATGGAAGCCACTCCTCAGTAAAAGGCACATGAGAGTCCGCTTGGAGTTTGCTTAAAGGCACCTAAAGGACTCTCAGACCATGAGAAACAAGATTCTCTGGTCTGATGAAACCAGGATTGAACTCTTTGGCCTGAATGCCAAGTGTCACGTATGGAGGAAATTGGCACCATCCCTATGGTGAAGCATGGTGGTGACAGCATCATGATGTTTTTCAGCGGCAGGGTCTGCGAGTCTAGTCAGGATTGAGGGAAAGAGAGATCCTTGAAAGGAACCTGCTCCAGAGAGCTCAGGACCTCAGACTGGGGCGAAGGTTCACCTTCCAACAGGACAACGGCCCTAAGCACATAGCCAAGACAATGCAGGAGTGGCTTCTCTGAATGTCCTTGAGTGGCCCAGCCAGAAACCGGACTTGAACCCAAACAAACATCACTGGAGAGACCTGAAAATAGCTGTGCAGCGAAGCTCCCCATCCAACCTGACAGAGCTTGAGAGGATCTGCAGAGAAGAATGGGAGAAACTCCCTAAATACATGTGTTCTAAGCTTGTAGCGTCATACACAAGAAGTCTCGGCAACTAAAGGACTCTCAAAGGTGCTTCAACAAAGTATTGAGTAAAGGGTCTGAATACTTTTGTAAATGTGATATTTCAGTTTACATTTTTTAAGTAAATGTCTAAAAACCTGTTTTTGCTTTGTCATTATGGGGTATTGTGAGTAGATTGATGGGTGGAAAAAACAATTGAATCCATTTTAGAATAAGGCTGTAACGAATCATAAACTTAGTCAATGGGTCTGAATACTGTACGATTGCACTGTGTGTGTATGTATGTGTGTATTTGTGTATGTATGTATGTATGTACACACACATTGCAGTGGGGTCTGAAATAAATCATACCCTTGAAAATAATTAGCAAAAATGACCATATAAATAATTCAAATACTGAGCTATATTGTATGCTAAAAATGTTTGGGAAATTATATTATTTTATACTAATACAACTGCTCAGAGAAAGATATTTTGTTTAACAAGTAATACTTTCATATTTGCATAAAAGCGTCTGCTAAATGGCATATACTATGATATTATGACTTTTTTCAAAAGGTAGGAGTCAAAATTATTGACCCCCTTTTTTCAATACTTTTCAATACCTCACGAGGATAACAGTACTGAGACATTTAAAAAATAAAATAAAAAAATGTTTTATGGATTGGAGAACCTTGGGAGGGATTTTAGACCATTCCTCCATACAGAATCCAGATCCTTGATATCCTCTTCTACGCTTCTGGACCGCTTTCTTCAATTCAAACCACAGGTTTATTATATACAGTATATATACAGCTCTTCGACATGTTTTTACATTGTCCTCTCTAATGACGATTAGATTAAAAAGTTGATTGGATGCTCAGTCTCCACTGCTAGAAATGGCCATGTAATTATGTTCAGTATTTGCAATGAATAGTCATGGAATTTAATAGAACCCTGGATAGCGTTTTTCAACAATATTGTAGCCTTATATCATTCCCTTGGTATCTAAAATTCTTCTCCATTCCTGATCGGATGTTGCTTGCCTAACTCGCAAAAAAAATGAAACTATGTTCTTACCAATGTGTTTACATTCTAGTTTATCGGATAACATTGCTGTAAGTATATTTACCTGTGTGTTTCAAACAGCATTGTTACAGAGCGAGTGACCAACTACCACAGCACCTTTACCATCAACTGGATAAGGATCAACGCTCTCACATCTAACATTAATGTCTGATCTTTGTAGAAACATTTAGTAAAATAGTGTACATTATTTTTAAGAACAAAAAAAAACTGGTTTGATGATCTATGACCTCACTCCTTTTTGTGATCCGATTTTGAACATGTTCTGTAAGATTTTTATGGTGACTAAATAAATACACTTGCAACTCGCCTGGGTCTCAGTGGAAGCCTTGTACTGTACCTATTCAAACTGCTCTGTGTATTGAAACATACTGCTTTAACTGCTTTGATAAATAAATACATTCCTTCTAGTAGTCTCTGTAATGATTTTGTTTTTGTCATTCATCCACATTGAGACGATTAGTGGTCCCTAACCACAGATACAGGGTCAGGTATTATTTACAGCCCCCTAATGGTTTGGTATAGGATTGGGGGTTAGGGTAACCTGATTCTTGATCTGTGATAAAGGGCAAGGTCTACCTTGTGACTCGGTGCTGCATGTGTCACTCTTGACTGACACCAGGGGGCGGAAGAGAGGCATGGGACAGAAAAGGGTCAATCCCACCCAAAACAGAAGACATTACCAGAGAAAACAATCAATGGTTTACGACTTTGATGTAAACATCCGGAGAGGCTGGGGACACAGTTACCCCTGGGTGTAGGGATTCAAGTTCAGCCAAAGACGAGAGAAAGGATGAGTGCCCGAGGAACAGAGCAGTGTATTACGGGGACAAATAAGCTTTAGTGTTGTGATCTAGTGACTGTACCACAGAATATATACTAAGCCTGTGTTTACACTTTAGAAGGCTTGTTTTATACCGTGTTTGTCCACTTACAAAATACAACTTCAGCAAAACAGCAGAGACTGTACATTAGTCTTTCATTGTTTGACCTAGCCAGGTGCACCCTCATCACTTCCTAAAGCTAAAGTGAAGTAGAATTAGTAGCTGCTCAACAGAGATCTTCTCCTCTTCCTCTCTCAGGAGTCGCCATTCTCTCCCAGTCCCTGGCCGTCCAGGATGTCCACCACAGGTTTTCCAACAGTTTCCAGCAGGGGACTCCACTCAGGGGCTTCTATGGCATCCAGCAGCATGGCCAGCTCAGCCTCCAGCTTTTGTACTGTGTCCTCTACATGCTGCAGGAGACAGACAGGGACCATCTATCAGCCCAACTCACATGGATTCTTAGACCCTGTCCCTTTAACCTAGACCTGAGTGTCGATCTTAAAGACTTGCTCCGGGAACTTTAGCGACTAGTAAGTCTTTTTAAACTCCCGCTTTGGGCTGGATGTGTCCATGTGTGGTTCATACATACATAATCTATGAGCAGATTTACTGTTTTACCTTAATTACCCACGAAATCCCTAGTATGAAAACAATTGTTTTCTGGAGCTGTGTAGTACCATTTTCCCTACAGTTTCCCCCACATGGGCCAGCCTCCAAGCAATTTGACAGCTAGCAAGATGCACACAGAACGATTGAGAGAGAAATGACACGGTGGACATATCTGCACATATGTGACGTAGTAAGCAATTTTCGGGGATCACTTTTGGGTTGTGAGCCTACTTTCAGAACTAATGACTAAAAAGTACCAGAGAATCTCTTTAAAGAATTGGATAGTAAGTAAGATATGGCAAAGTTTCCATATAGCATATCAATTTACAAGCTGAAGCTATTACCATTGTTTTTAACTATCCTATACCCACCACAGTTTTGAGGGTTTAAGTGCCTTGCTCAAGGGCACAACAGTATCTAGGATTTGATACCAGCAACCCTCCAGTTATCAGCTTACTTCCTAACATATTTTCCCTGTCAGACCCGTGATAGGTTCTCCTCAAATGCACTCAATACTCACTCAACATCAATACTCTCTGGGTGGCGTGAATTTAAAGAAGAAATGTTAGTAACTGAGTGAATTGCACTGCTGAGTCGTTTGGATGGGCGCTTTAGCTAAAAAAAAAATCGGATCCTTAAAAGGAAATGGTGCAGATAGTTTGGCCGTCGATCAAACAAAAAACAAGTTGATATACAGTATTAATGTTACAGACCACTGGGAAATCTTCCAAATTCCTTCAAAGATCGAGTGTCTGATTGAACCCTTTAAGTCCTACTACATAAATCACTTAGATGAATATTACTATGTCATACTAAAGAGTGGCATAAAGGTCACACCACATTTTTTTTAAAGCAGCACATGTAAGGACCTGTTATATCACCTTCTATTATGCTATGATGTTTGGTTATGAGTGGTTTGTGAAGTAGAAACATATGTCTTATAAAGTGTTTATAAAGGCTTTATTAGATGTGTTTTGTTTAACGTGTGACCAAACGACCGGGAAAAGCTTTGATTACTACTCCACCTTCTCCACTACATCCAGTCTGTCATGAAGAGTACTGTGGTCCTGACAGGCACTCGACCGGACATCTCTGGGTTGGAGCGCAGACTCGGGTCCTGATGGAAAACACAGGCCAGCGGGGATCATTTTTGATTACAAGACAAATATGTGTTATCTTGAAGAACAGATCATGTTTTCTCACTTTATTTCTGACTTAACCAACACCTGTTCTTTTATCATTTCAATAGCTTAGTCTTACTGTACATCCTTCAAACAGGCTAGACTAGAGGACATACTTATAAACTTCAATACACACCAGAGCAGAAATCTCAAAACCTCCCTGAGAAAACCCAGTGTATTTCTTTTTCTATACTATCTCTATCCACAGCTTAATTTCTTCTCAGCAGAAATGGAAAAAAAACTCAGTTCTGTTCCATTATGAATCCAACTAATCTGTAAAGGTCACCAAAACAAGTCTTCCTTGTCTCCTCTCCCTTGTTCTCCCTCCCTCTCCCGTCTGTCTGGTTCACAGACCGTTCAACGTGTTTTCTATTACCTCTACATCTCCGTTCTGCAGGCAGCCTGCTGCCCAGCCAATCAGTTCACCACAAACCCCTAGCCACATGCCATTCTGCTGACATGGCGCTCCAGCAAACTCAACCAGGATCAGTACAAGCTCACTTTCACCAGGCCGTGACCCAGTTTAATCAGAAGAGATGCCGATGATCCAGAGTCAGTGCAGTATGGGACAGAGTTAGTGCAGCATTGCATACTTGCATAACCTTAGGCCAAATAGACTACACCTTTTGGCTTAGCTTTGATACACAACTCAACACTTTGTCTGGCAGTGAACTGTGTGGTGCTCTCAGTTGGAATCAACCTTGAACCTTTATGGGTTGGGTGTGGTGGAGAAACATGGAAAAACATCCATACATTGTTTGACCACTTTTTCCCATTTGCCATGCAGATTTTATGGTTCCAATTAACCACCTACCCCTTTTTAAGAGCCCTTATTTTTCTCTGTGAGCTGAAGCGCTGGTCGCTGGTGGCTATGGCAGTGAGGAATGTGGCTGGGATGTGTGGTCCGTTTTGTCTGTGAAGACAGCTGTCTTCTTAATGACGCATAGAACATGTACAGTAGAATCTATGGCATGGAGCCCTGTCTATTCTCTTCATTCACACTTCCTGTTGCACCTGGTTTCCATGACATCACAGAATGTTTTAACATAAACCATTCAAGCTGGAAATGTCTTTCTTACTGTTTATTGTCCTAGGACCTTAGGAAAGTTTTTTAATGTAGATATGCACACTAAAAGGCATTACAAACACAGACCGTTACATACAACATATATATATAGCAGTCTTTTGAGGGTTGCATTTGGCCTCTCTCACATGTATAGTAGTCTGTTCCCTGCCGGTCATAAAAGTAACACAACATAAGGAGCATTTACTTTTCCAACATCATGACTGTCCTCCAGTGCCCTGTGAACAGCAGTCATGAATTACCAGTTGTGCTGTTTTTATGGCGCTATCCCACGGTACAATTTTATAAGCTCCATTACACCACCACAGAGCATGCCAAGTGGACCCAGGAGAAAAGCCAAGGAATCCCAAAGGATGAATGTGAGATGGAGCTCCTCTTTGGATTTCTCTCAATAGAAAAACGCACCACATGTCTCTGCGTCAGTACTACAGACGGTCCCATAACTTCCCGTATGTGAAATCCATCTGGACATATTAGCCGGTCGGCAAACTTCAAGGCTTTTTCCCTGAGGAAGACGTGTGACATGTCAATTGATCACAATCTGTGAAAGATGCATGGAGGGCATTGTCTTTGAATTGAAGTTTAGCACGTGATAACAAACAAACACACAGGCACACCGATGCAGGCAGGATGCCGTCTCGGTTCTATAGCTATCCAGCGTATGTAATCGGAGCATAGTGGTTTGCTGTTGAATGCCAGAATTCCCTGCTCTGGTAGTTACAACAGCCTGTGCTTCTCTGGTTTGGCTATCAACATGTTGGGACACCAAAAGGCCCTAAGTCTGCAGCTAAAGCTTGTCTGGGGGGAGCGTGTGTTGGACAAAGGCAAATGAGGCAGATGATGAAGTGCACACTCCTTTGTGTATTCTATCATAGTTGCACCAGGAGGTTGAGAAATACTGACCCACACACTCAGAGGAAACCGGCTATAGGAAAGGGAAAAACAGCAGCCCACAGGAGCCTGATCTAAAACACTCTGCCCTGGGAGACAGGGTTCGAGAAGATGGCGTGCGTGTTTGCGGTGGAGTGAATAATGAAGAACACAGTCTGAGTCAGAGCATTAGATCAGTTAGTACACAACACCAGTGGTCCCACAAACCAGCTATTGCCTAATACAGGCCCGCCAATGAAAATAAGACTAACAAGTTGTTAGTCAGATCTCCAGGGTATTTCCTGGATCGATAGTGTGTTGGCAGAGTGAGCGAGAAATGTGTGGTTCTATGTGTTGTTGCCACAGTTGGCCATTCCTGGTGTATGAAGTCACACTCAAGCCTATATTGAGTAGGATATGGAGGAGTGACCGAAGTGTTTGTGATTTTCTCTGGAAGTCAGTTTGAGCAATGAACAAGGTTGGAATGATAGGTTTGGAGACAGACACGGGACATATGGATATGATTGAAGATGTTTGTAGTCAAATACTGTACTGATGAAGTACTACATGGAGAATGGTCGATGACGCTTTAAAAATAAGAAACAGATGCTCTAACCCCATGAGTCCCTTTTCTCTCTCTCTCTCTCTCTCTCTCTCTCTCTCTCTCTCTCTCTCTCTCTCTCTCTCTCTCTCTCTCTCTCTCTCTCTCTCTCTCTCTCTCTCTCTCTGTCTGTGTCTCTCTCTCTGCCTCTCTCTCTGCCTCTGTCTCTGCCTCTGTCTCTCTCTCTTCTATAGCCATGTCTGAATACCCAGACTAGCGTACTACATAAACTGTATACCCATTTTGGCATTTTAATTCAATTATTTTCCAACTCTCTGCCTCTCTCTCTGCCTCTCTCTTCTATAGCCATGTCTGAATACCCAGACTAGCGTACTACATAAACTGTATACCCATTTTGGCATTTTAATTCAATTATTTTCCAACTCACGTGTTCGACAACAGCTGATAATCAGATAAATTGACTCGCTGCACCAAAATTAAAGAATGGTCAACGCATTTGCGCATTTAATGAATCATTAAATTCCTTAAATTTTTCCTTAAAGAGCAGGTCCATTTCACAGTGGAAAGATCCCCAATTCATGTAAGCTTCAACATCACATTACGCTTCTCCATCTGCATGGCTTCCTGTTTGGGGTTTTAGGCTGGGTTTCTGTACAGCACTTGGTGACATCGGCTGATGTAAGAAGGGCTTTATAAAAACATTTGATTGATTGATTTAAAAAATGATTTCCAGCGATTCACTAAGCACAAATAACTCTTCAACTCCATTGCATGGTGAGTACTCTGCAGTGCTACACTCTTAGAAAACAGGGAACCAAAAGTGTTCTTCGGCTGTCCCCATAGGAAAATCATTTTTGGTTCCAGATAAAACAGAATCTGACAGAGTAAACAACACACCTATTGATGGTTTGTTTACACATCTCCTGTGCTCCCTGCCCTTTCCCCTATGACCTCTAACCCCAGCAACACGCAATCATGTCTCTTACCTGCCGCTGTGTAGCCAATGAGGAGGAGCAGGAGTCCAAGTGAGATGGTGTAGGGGCGGGTCATGGCGTAGGAGAGGAAACCTGGAGTACAGCTGGAGGGTAAAAGTAGAGTCTTAACTGTCTCACGCAATGAGAGAAATATGGAGGAAGTAGAAAAGAAAGAGGTATAAAGAGAGAAAGAAATACTCAGTGTATTCAGTGCCCAAAAACGTATTGAAAGTCTCTCTCTCTGTCTCTCCTCTTCCCTCGGCTGCACCCAGTTTCCTAATGAAAACATTAGATGCAGAACAAAAGCCCTTTATCTGAGGAGGGGGCTATGGGAGGGGAGGGGTGGGGGGTTGTTTCTAGGGTGGAACTCCTCAGCCTAGCTGGAGCCTGCACTGAAGCATACTCCAACACGGATAACATTTAGCAGGATAACATTTTGAAGGTGGGGTTGTAATCATTGTGGAACAATATGATATGTAATGACACACTGGGTGAATTCAGAGTGCAGAAAAAAATAATCCTTAAGAGTCTATTTAAAATATATATATATATTTCACCTTTATTTAACCAGGTAGGCCAGTTGAGAACAAGTTCTCATTTACGACTGCGACCAGGCCAAGATAAAGCAAAGCAGCGCGACAATGAACAACACAGAGTTACACATGGGATAAACAAACGTACAGTCAATAACACAATAGAAAAATCTATATACAATGTGTGCAAATGGAGTAAGGAGGTAAGACAATAAATAGGCCATAGTAGCGAAGTAATTACAATTTAGCAAATTAACACTGGAGTGATAGATATGCAGATGATGATGTGCAAGTAGAAATACTGGTGTACAAAAGAGCAAAAAAAAGTAAATAAAAACAATATGGGGATGAGGTAGGTAGTTGGATGGGCTATTTAGAGATGGGCTGGGTATAGCTGCAACGATCGGTAAGCTGCTCAGATAGCTGATGCTTAAAATTAGTGAGGGAGATATGTCTCCAACTTCAGAAATTTTTGCAATTCGTTCCAGTCATTGGCAGCAGAGAACTGGCAGGAAAGGCAGCCAAAGGAGCTGTTGGCTTTGGGGATGACCAGTGAGATATACCTGCTGGAGCGCGTGCTACAGTTGGGTGTTGATATGGTGAACAGTGAGCTGAGATAAGGCGGAGCTTTACCTAGCAAAGACTTATAGATGACCTGGAGCCAGTGGGTCTGGCAACGAATATGTAGCGAGGGCCAGCCGACGAGAGCATACAGGTCGCGGTGGTGGGTGGTATATGGGACTTTGGTGACAAAACAGATGGCACTGTTATAGACTGCATCCAGTTTACTGATTAGAGTGTTGGAGCCTATTTTGTAAATTACATCGCCGAAGCCGAGGATCGGTAGGATAGTCAGTTTTATGAGGGCATGTTTGGCAGCATGAGTGAAGGTTGCTTTGTTAAGAAATAGGAACCCGATACTAGATTTAATTTTGGATTGGAGATGATTAATATGAGTCTGGAAGGAGAGTTTACAGTCTAGCCAGACACCTAGGTATTTGTAGTTGTCCACATATTCTAAGTCAGAACTGTCCAGAGCAGTGATGCTAGTCGGACGGGCGGGTGCGGGCAGCGATTGGTTGAAGAGCATACATTTAGTTTTACTAGCGGTTAAGAGCAGTTGGAGGCCACGGAAGGAGTGTTGTATGGCATTGAAGCTCGTTTGGAGGTTTGTTAACACAGTGTCCAAAGAAGGGTCAGATGTATACAGAATGGTGCCGTCTGCGTAGAGGTGGATCAAGGAATCACAGGCAGCAAGAGAAACATCATTGATATACGTATACAGAGGCACCCCCATACAGACTGCCAGAGGTCCGGACAACAGGCCCTCCGATTTGACACACTGAACTCTATCTGAGAAGTAGTTGGTGAACCAGGCGAGGCAGTTATTTGAGAAACCAAGGCTGTTGAGTCTGCCGATAAGAATATGGTGATTGACAGAGTCGAAAGCCTTGGCCAGGTCGATGAAAACGGCTGCAGTACTGTCTTTTTATCGATGGCGGTTATGATATCGTTTACTACCTTGAGCGTGGCTGAGGTGCACCCGTGACCAGCTTGGAAACCGGATTGCACAGCAGAGAAGGTATGGTAGGATTCGAAATGGTCAGTGATCTGTTTGTTAACTTGGCTTTCGAAGACTTTAGAAAGGCAGGGCAGGATGGATATTGGTCTGTAAAAGTTTGGGTCTAGAGTGTCACCCCCTTTGAAGAGGGGATGACCGCGGCAGGTTTCCAATATTTAGGAATCTTGGACAATATGAAAGAGAGGTTGAACAGACTATTAATAGGGGTTGCAACAATGGCAGCGGATAATTTTAGAAAGTGAGGGTCCAGATTGTCTAGCCCAGCTGATTTGTACGGGTCCAGGTTTTGCAGCTCTTTCAGAACATCTGCTATCTGGATTTTGGTGAAGGAGAAGCTGGAGAGGCTTGGGCAAGTAGTTGTGGGGGGTGCGGAGCTGTTGGTGGCAGGGTTTCCTAGCCTCAGTGCAGTGGGCAGCTGGCAGGTGGTCTCTTTTTCTACATGGACTTCACAGTGTCCCAATTTTTGGGGGAGTTAACTGACTGTGTGTATTGGTTCCTGACTTCCCTGAAAAGTTGCATATCGCGGGGACTATTTGATGCTAGTGCAGTATACCACAGGGGTGTTTTTATGCTGGTCGAGGGCAGTCAGGACTGGAGTGAACCAAGGGCTATATCTGTTCTGAGGTCTACATTTTTTGAAAGGGTCATGCTTATTTAAAATGGTGAGGAATTTTCTTTTAAAGAACAATCAGGCATCCCCTACTGACGGGATGAGGTCAATATCCTTCCAGGATACCCGGGCCAGGTTGATAAGAAAAGCCTGCTCGCAGAAGTGTTTCAGGGAGCGTTTGACAGTGATGAGTGGGGGTCGTTTGACCGCAGACCCATAACGGATGCAGGCAATGAGGCAGTGATCGCTGAAATCCTGATTGAAAAGAGCAGAGGAGTATTTGAAGGGCAAGTTGGTCAGGATAATATCTATGAGGGTGCCCATGTTTACAGATTTGGGGTTGTACCTGATTGGTTCCTTGATAATTTATGTGAGATTGAGGGCATATATCTTAGATTGTAGGACAGCCGGGGTGTTAAGCATATCCCAGGTTAGGTCATCTAACAGAACAAACTCTGAGGATAGATGGGGGGCAATCAATTCACATATGGTGTCCAGGGCACAGCTGGGAGCTGAAGGGGGTCTATAACAGGCGGCAACAGTGAGAGACTTATTTCTAGAGTGATTCATTTTTTAAATGAGAAGCTCGAACTGTTTGGGCATAGACCTGAAAAGTATGACAGAACTTTGCAGGAATCTCTGCAGTAGATTGCAACTCCTCCCCTTTTGGCAGTTCTATCGTGACGAAAAATGTTGTAGTTGGGGATGGAAATCTCAGAATTTTTGGTGGCCTTCCTAAGCCAGGATTCAGACACGGTAAGGACATCAGGGTTGGTGGAGTGTGCTAAAACAGTGAGTAAAACAAACTTAGGGAGGAGGTTTCTGATGTTAACATGCATGAAACCAAGGCTTTTACAGTTACAGAAGTCAACAAATGAGAGCACCTGGGGGCACACAGGGCCTGGGTTAGCCTCTACATCACCCGAGGAACAGAGTAGCAGTAGGATGAGGGTACGGCTAAAAGCTATCAAAACAGGTCGTCAAGTGTGTTGGAGATTTCTGGGCGTGGTAGGATTGATTCACGGCATAATGTACAGACAGGGACATGGTAGGGTGCGGGTACAGTGTAGGTAAACCTAGGCATTGAGTGACGATAAGAGAGGTTGCATCTCTGGAGGCACTAGTTATGCTAGGTGAGGTCACCGCATGTGTGGGAGGTGGGACAAAAGAGGTATCTGAGGCATGTTGAGTGGGACTAGGGGCTCCGCAGTAAAATAAAACAATGATAACTCCCCTAAACAACAGTATACAAGGCATATTGACTTTAGACAGAGACATAAAGCGAGGCATAAAGCAAACACAAGAGTTGATTGGGAGGGCTAGCTAAGACAACAACAGATAATTCAGCTAAGACAACAACAGGTAAAATGGCGATGAATGGGCAGAGAGGATCAGTTAACTACACACAGGGCCTGAGTGCGAAGTTAGGACCGACAAATAAACAAAATGGAGTACCGTGATTAATGAACAGTCCAGCAGGCACCAGCTATGTTGTCAAGTGATCATAGGGTCCAGTGAACAGCAATGTATGAAACAGGGAAGCCGTTAGGTAGTAGTTACTACGCTAGCAAGCGAGAGACACAGCGTTCATAAAGTTAGCAGGCTGGGGCTAGCAGAAGCGTCTTCACCGACATCCGGCACAGGCCGGTTGAGGGCACATCGAACGGAATTACGTCGGCGGACGAGTAGTGAGGGGTCGGCGAGGCTCCGTGTCGACAAAGGGTCTAGGCCAATTGGTAAAAGAGGTATTGTAGCTGGAGTAATTTTGTTTGCTAGCCGGGAGATGCGCCTGGCTCGAGGCTAACTGGTGCTAGCTTCGGGACAAGGACGTTAGCCACTATAGCCACTCGGTAGCAGCTAGCTGGCTGCGATGATCCGATGCAAAGGTCCAGAGCCTACGGCAGGAATCCTGTGATGTAGTGGCTTCTAGTCGTGTTAGTGAAGAGTCCGGGAGCCATCAGCTGTGTAGCCGAGTGATCATTGTGTTTACTGAGCAGGCCAGGAGATGGGCCTGGCTCAAGGCTAGCTTCGGGCTGGGCCACTCAGTAGCAGCTAGCTAGCTGCAATGATCCGGATGGTCCAGAGCTTACGGCAGGAAACCGGTGTTGTAGTGGAGAAAACCAGTCCGATATGCTCAGGGTTGATATTGCGCTGTGCAGACTATTATATTAGTATTATCCTAGTATTAAGCCTAGTATTATATATATATATATATATATATAAGTAAATCAAATATCTAAATAATCCATGATATCTTTAAAAAATTCCATGTATTAGTTTATAGAATCCCCCCACGTCCACAACTGTTGACTATATGTGATGTCTGATGTAGATATGCATAATTTAGATATGTTTCTGCTTATAATTACCAACATTTTGGTCGGCTATTAGTCAACTTGTCTATAATTGCATACATGCAGCTTCTCTTTTGTCATTATACAGTGCATTCGGAAAGTATTCCGACCCATTGACTTTTTCCACATTTTGTTACAGCCTTATTCTAAAATTGTTTGTTTTTTATCCTCATCAATCTACACACAATGTCCCATAATTACAAAGCAAAAACACTTTTTTAGATTAAATAACTGAAATTTCACATTTACATAATTATTCAGACCCTTTACTCAGTACTTTGTGGATGCACCTTTGGCAGCAATTACAGCCTCGAGTTTTCTCGGGTATGACGCTACAAGCTTGGCACACCTGTATTTGGGAAGTTTCTCCCATTATTCTCTGCAGATCCTCTCAAGCTCTGTCAGGTTGGATGGGGAGCGTCGCTGCACATCTATTTTCAGATCTCTCCAGAGATGTTTGAAAAGGTTCAAGTCCGGGCTCTGGCTGGGCCACTCAAGGATATTTAGAGATGTGTTCCGAAGCCACTCCTGCTATGTTTTGCCTATGTGCTTAGGTCGCTGTTCTGTTGGATGGTGAACCTTTGCGCCAATCTGAGGTCCTGAGCGCTCTGGAGCAGGTAATCATCGAGGATCTCTCTGTACTTTGCTACATTCATCTTTCCCTCGATCCTTACTAGTCTCCCAGTCCCTGCTGCTGAAACACACCCCCCCCCAGCATGATACTGCCACCACCGTGCTTCACCGCAGGGATGGCCTGCATTCAGGCCAAAGAGTTCAATATTGGTTTATTCAATCTAAAGAATCTTCTTTGTCATGGTCTGAGTGACCTTTAGGTGCCTTTTGGCAAATTTCAAAAGGGCTGTCATGTGCCTTTTACTGAGGAGTGGTTTCCGTCTGGCCACTCTACCATAAAGGCCTGATAGGTGGAGTGCTGCAGAGATGGTTGTCATTCTGGAAGTTTCTCCCATCTCGACAGAGGAACTCTGGAGCTCTGTCAGAGTGAACATTGGGGTCTTGGTCACCTCCCTGACCAAGGCCCTTCTCCCCTAATTACTCAGTTTGGCCGGGCGGCCAGCTCTAGGAAGAGTCTTGGTGGTTCTAAACTTCTTCCATTTAAGAATGATGGAGGCCACTGTTTTCTTGGGGACCTTCAATGCTGCAGAAAGTTTTTGGTAACCTTCCCCCAGATCTGTGCCTCGACACAATCCTGTCTCGGCGCTCTATGGACAATTCCTTCGATCTCATGACTTGTTTTTTTCTCTGACATGGCCTGTCAACTGTGAGACCTTATATAGACAGGTGTGCGCCTTTCCAAATCATGTCCAATCAATTGAATTGACCACAGGTGGACTCCAATAAAGTTGTAGAAACATCTCAAGGATGATCAATGGAAACAAGATTAGCATTATAGCATTTCCTTCACATGACCCATCAATTTAGACAAGTGCATCTAATAATGATAAAATATTGATAAAATATTTTTATCTGGACACTTTCTGTTTTTGATATTGCTACTATGCAAGTAAACACTTCCCTGTACCGTGTACACCTTCTGTATTCTGTGCATGTGACAAATAAACTTACATTTGATTTGATATAGTGTGTTTACCACATGGCCTCACATGGGAATCCTTAAAGAGAAGGCTGGGACTAAGGCTTAAGAGGGTGAGAACAATGCTGAATGGGTGTAGACGAAGAAGAGCTCTCCAGTAGGTGTACCAAAATATTCAAGGGACATTTTCTCAAAAGTGGTGTTACAAGTTGATCAACTTTCAAAGCAGAATTACTTTCCCATTGTTCCTCAACTGCAATGAATGATATACCTATTTCTAGCTCTGAGTCTCTACTTTTATCCAATGTAAAAAACACAATTTCCAAATTTGCTACATAAGACCAAATCGAGGCAGTCGGTAGTAACTTGTGGATGTCCATCATCCATTTTGTATGATATATTACAGATTGCAATTCGTACAATATATTACGAATTTGCAAAATGTATGATATTTTACGAATTCCAATTTGTTGTGGCTTACGCTTGCTGGGTGATTAACATTAACTAGGTAAGAGGTTAGTGTTAAGGTTAAGGTTAGGGTTTAGGTTAAATGGTTAAAATTAGGGATAGGGTAAGGGTTAGCTAACATGCTAAGTAGTTGCAAAGTACCTAAAAAGTAGTAAGTAGTTGCAAAGTTGCTAATAGTTCGAGATGAGATTCGAACACGCGATCTTTGGGTTGCTAGACGTTCGCGTTATTCGTTTTTGCCTTAAGTAACCATCTGTCTTATGTAACCATACCAGACATGACATATAATACTAAATCTAAATCAAATCACATTTTATTGGTCACACACATAGATGTTATTGCGAGTGTGGTGAAATACTTGTGCTTCTAGTTCCAACAGTGCAGCAATATCTAACAAGTAATATCTAACAATTCCACAACAAATACCTAATACACACAAATCTAAGTAAAGGAATGTAATAAGAATATATAAATATATTCATGAGCAATGTCAGAGCGGCATAGGCTAAGATGCAATAGATAGTATAGAATACAGTATATACAGTGGGGCAAAAAAGTATTTAGTCAGCCACCAATTGTGCAAGTTCTCCCACTTAAAAAGATGAGAGAGGCCTGTAATTTTCAGGACGACTGCCAGGTGCCATTACTACAGGTAACGAGTGGAGGACAGAGGAGCCTCTTAAAGAAGAAGTTACAGGTCTGTGAGAGCCAGAAATCTTGCTTGTTTGTAGGTGACCAAATACTTATTTTCCACCATTTTTTCTCTCATTTTGTCTGTCATAGTTGAAGTGTACCTATGATGAAAATTACAGGCCTCTCTCATCTTTTTAAGTGGGAAACTTGTTTGTTTGTCTGTTTGTAGACAGCAGTCTTTATGTGCTAGTGATGGCTGTTTAACAATCTGATGGCCTTGAGATAGAAGCTGTTTTTCAGTCTCTTTGTCCCAGCTTTGATGTACCTGTACTGACCTCGCCTTCTGGATGGTAGCGGGGTGAACAGACAGTGGCTCAGGTGGTTGTTCTCCTAGATTATCTTGTTGGCCTTCCTGTGACATTGTGTGCTGTAGGTTTCATGGAGGGCAGGTAGTTTGCCCCCGGTCATGCGTTGTGCAGACCGCACCACCCTGAAGAGCCCTGCGGTTGTGGGCAGTTCAATTGCCTTACCAGGCGGTGATACAGCCCGACAGGATGCTCTCAGTTGTGCATCTGTAAAAGTTTGTGAGGGTAAAAGTTTGTGCTTCCTGCCATCCAGGACCTCTATTCCATGCGGCATCAGAGGAAGGCCCTAAAAATTGTCAAAGACTCCAGCCACCGAAGTCCTAGATGGTTCTCTCTGCTACTGCACAGCAAGTGGTACCTATGCACCAAGTCTGGAACCAACAAGACCCTGAACAGCTTCTACCACCAAGCCATAAGACTGCTAAATTGTTAGTTAAATAATTAACCAAATAGCTAGCCGGACTGCATTGACCCTTTTAGCACAAACTGTTTTGACTCATCACATACTTTGCTGCTACTATTTATTATCTATCTTGTTGCCTAGTCATTTTAGTCCTAGTTATATGTACATACAGTATCTACCTCAATTACCTCATACCCCTGCACATCGACTCGGTACTGGTAACCCGTGTATATAGCCAAGTTATCTTCAAATAATATTTTTGCAGGAATCTCCTTGCAAATGATTTTGCCGAAGATTGTATCGCAAGGTTTGGCAACCTGAGCTTTTGCTATCTCATTCTGTAGTTTGATACCGGAGCTTCGGAGGAATCGGAGGAATCGACAAAATCACAAGCTGATTGTGGGATACTGAAGCCAACGGCTAACCGCTGCGCCACAGTTGTGATGAAAACGATTTAAAAAACGACCAGCAGATGCCACTAAAGTGCATTGTGAACCTATAATAAAGCTCAGAGTAATGAACCATTTATCAAAACTTGAAAATAGGACCATGCCTCAGGACTACTTGGCTGGACTCCAGACTGTCCCCTCTGTTGTTGTGCTGCTGATCCAGTCTCTCTCTCTCTCTCTCTCTCTCTCTCTCTCCCTCTCTGATGTAAAAAGGGCTTTATAAAATTGAATGAGGTGTTCTCTCATCTTTGTCATCTCCTCAAAGTTAGTTAGACGTTGGCCCCATAGAGATATCAATCATCAAACTAAATTGACCACAGTCAGTGTGCATTCCGAGACAAACACCCATGTGTTAGTGGGCATTACTTGAAATGAAAATCCAACCCTCAAATATGAAATGCAATCGATTCCTTATATCTCCAACATTCTTGTTTTGGAAAATACTGACTTCGTGTTTTAAGTTATCCTACTTACACTTTTTTGTACATGTTGGGGCTATATTATGTTTATGACTACTACCAATGCTACATTTTCAAGTTGGCTAGATCCAAGTTGGCTAGACTTCAAATTGGGAAATTGTTGAGTTGAATGAATGTTGAGTTGAATTTGAAAAACAATGACTTTGCAACAACTAGCTGGGTTGAGCACACAGAGTTAAGTTTGCAAAGACCCGCAATGTAAACTACAGTGTTGGCTATGTGTCTCATTATTACCCAGTGTATTACCCAGTGTACCTTTACAACTAAAACATTTATTTCAGCGGCTGAAGAATGATTCATTAACCAAATCAAATATCAAATCAAAATCAAATGTATTTATATAGCCCTTCGTACATCAGCTGATATCTCAAAGTGTTGTACAGAAACACAGCCGAAAACCCCAAACAGCAAGCAATGCAGGTGTAGAAGGACGGTGGCTAGGAAAAACGCCCTAGAAAGGACAAAACCTAGGAAGAAACCTAGAGAGGAACCATGCTATGAGGGGTGGCCAGTCCTCTTCTGGCTGTGCCGGGTGGAGATTATAACAGAACATGGCCAAGATGTTCAAATGTTCATAAATGACCAGCATGGTCAAATAATAATAATCACAGGCAGAACAGTTGAAACTGGAGCAGCAGCACGGCCAGGTGGACTGGGGACAGCAAGGAGTCATCATGCCAGGTAGTCCTGAGGCATGGTCCTAGGGCTCAGGTCCTCTGAGAGAGAGAAAGAGAGAATTCGAGAGAGCATACTTAAATTCACACAGGACACCAGATAAGACAGGAGAAGTACACCAGATATAACAAACTGACCCTAGCCCCCTGACACATAAACTACTGCAGCATAAATACTGGAGGCTGAGACAGGAGGGGTCAGGAGACACTGTGGCCCCATCCGATAATACCCCCAGACAGGGCCAAACAGAAACAGTAAGAGGATTAGTTCTAACCATGAGTGAAATTGTTTTAACTGTTTATCTGATCTGTGGCTAGTCAAATTTAATAGACTAAGAACAACATTATTAACATACTTGTCTCAACCAAAATAAAAATGTAATTTGTAAATGTCTAAATAATTTCAGACTGGGAGCTATACTGAGAGGAACAGAGCCTCCCACCATCTAAGCCCCAATGCTCCAGGCTAGTGGGTGGCCGAGTGGTACACAGCCCATCAGCAAGGACCTTTGGTGAGGGAAGAGAGCCAGCAGTCACTTAGTTTATACCGAGGATCCTAGCTAAAAGCACTCTGCAAGGATTTATACATTGCAAGACATTACCACCTTGTCGATCTGATAGCCAGCGAGGTGAGACAGGTCGTCTCACCAACAGCACGCATCCATAAACATTATTGTGTAAGAGGAAGCCGGTTTGATGTTGATGATGATGTGTTTTCCTGTGTGCCAAATACGCCAGATGTTGTTGTTGTGGAGGGAAGCGAGAGGGAGGTTCTCATTTTGAATGTGGGCTGCTCACTTTGACGGCTACATGGAGCAGGCCTTTGCCGACAAAACTTCTAAAATACCAGTATCCTTCAGTGTTCATGCATACAGGGATCTTTGAAATGTTTGGATCTTTTTGAATGTACATTTGATTGGTGGATTCAAATAAAGTATTTGTAATGTGCGAGCGAGCGAGGTCGTGTGTACCGAGAAGATGGGAGTCTACTGTCCTCATAAACACAAATCAATGGTGACCTTTGCCTCTGTTTTATCTCTCCTCTCACTGTTCCTCCACCTTCCTGCTGACAGAGTCTAGTCAGTCCCACTGATTCCCAAATTCACATATTGAAAACATAAAACATAAAATATTGCATTCTTTACGAGATAGCAACATACACTATCTAAATCACAATAAGAAAATACAGTATTAGTCAAGTGAGTGTAATAGCACACAAATATGCCAATGAGCATTTACACAGCTATACTATCTGAGGAGAGTCAATAGGCATCGTTTGGTGTACTGTTTGTCCGTGTCCAACAGTGGGGGCAAACGCAACATTGAAATTCATGGAACTAGTACCACAGAATATGATGGTTTTTTGTGTGTTTTTTTTTACATTGCTCATAACTTCATAATACATTTGAACAGTATAAGACAAATAATCCTTTATGTAATGGCATTTGAGAAAATGTTTGAAACAATATTCCGAAAGGATTTAAAGGGTGAAATTATTTAACATAAATACCTTTTCTTTTTAGACTTAAAGCTTTTCTAGGGTACTTTTGTATACTTTTTAGCCAGTAGTTTTGAAAGTAGCTTTCACAAGAGAAAAGGTCTCTCTCTCTCTCTCTGCTGTGGTTGCATCTTGCCAGCTGTCACTCATATGGCGACTGACTGAAGCTCATTGGCTGACCTCGAATTGCTAGGGGGCTGGCCAACGTGGGGGAAAATGAAAGGAAAATCGACAGAGAGAAAGAGAGGGTGAGGGTGGATGCATATCTCTCTCTCTTTCTCTTTGTTTCTCTCGGAAGGAGAGTTGCGTGGGAAGCACAACCAGGTTCCCCAATAGTCTTTCCAGGAACAACAGTGGTTGGCCTGCCAAGAGCGCCATCATCAGATAGACAGGGAGCTGTGCTGAATGGAACAGAGTCTCCCAGCCATCTAAATCACAAAGCTCCAGGGTAGTGGTTGGCTGTGGGGGAAGAGGGACAGCTTGCCCATGCTCAGTGTTTTAGTTCATGCCCAGTCTCCTAGTTAAAAGCACTCTGCAGACCCTAGAAAACCCCAATTGTCTTGCCAAAAGATTAGGCCAGCTCTGGATACCGGTTAACTATTTGGCAGAGACATGCCTCCTTTTCACTAACAAAGGGATTTGGGTTAAATCTGTGTGTGTGTGTGTTTTGGTTTACTCACAAGGAGATTGAAATAAGGACAATTCTGACAAGTGGGGACATTTAGCTATTTTAGGCTTAGGGGTTATATTTTGGGTAGCAATTAAGGTAAGGGGTCAAAGTTATGGTTTTGGTTAGGTTAAGAGTTAATAAACCTAATGTTAGGGTTAGAGGTTAAGGTTAGGTTAAGGAAAATAAGATTTTGATTGGGAATCAATTGTTAGGTCCCCACAAGGATAGTAAATCAAACTTGTGTGTGTTTATTTGTGTAGATGGGAGTGGGTATACTGTCTGTGAGAGATACAAAGATCTACTGTGCCCATAAATCAATGGATGATCTTTGACCCTGTTTTTTATCTCTTCCCTCACTGTTCCTCCCCCTTTCCCACTGATTCCCAGATTCACATATTGAGAACGTCAAATATTACAGTATTTACTAGATAGTATGTTGCCGACTTAATCACACCGGGTGTAATAGTGTCATGAAAAGACGAAGATAAAATGATAACAAGGTCTTATTGTTGTACATGAGATGCCATGAGGTGGCTTGCTCACACCTTTTTTGCACCAGTGTATTTTTAAGCATTTCACTTACCCTTGTTTGGAGTTTCACGGTTTTACTCATAGGAGCATCGCTGTCAACATTGGAGTGTTACGATGGAGGGAATACGGGAGGACACCACTTCGCCAAATTCTCAACCCCTCATGAGAATGCAGGTATCAATAATTCAATGTACATTTCCATTGGCATTTGACCAGATTGAGGTGTGTGTTAAAAGGCCATGGAAGCAATGTGTGCCAGAATGGTTCGGGATGGAGACCAGGACCAGTTTGTGGAGTGGTTGAAAAATGAGTTTTAATGACTCCAACCTAAGTGTATGTAAACTTCCCGACTTCAGCTGTACCTGCTATTGAGGGCTCACTGCTTTTAAAGTACTGGCGATTGAAGTTGAAGATTTAAACATTACTGTATCTATTGATTTGAAGACTGGACTGTTACTGTTAAGAGGCTCATTCAGATGAGCGGACAGAACTTGAGTAACACGAGGAGCGGCGATGAGAGGATCAGGCAAGCTACCAGAGTTCCCCCATCCCTTAAAACATTTTCTTTCCTTTTGTGGAGTCTTTTCCAGCCTAACCCCTTTAATGGGTGGCCTACATCATTTTTGATACAATTCCAATCTACTTACTAAAGAAATCTTGACTCCTTGTGTTACTGTGATTCCAAACTTGTCACAAGAACTCAAACCTTCTACTGTTAAGCGTCCTGGTGCTCCAAACCTCCACCAGGTGGTGTAGTCAGGTTTTTATGACAATAGTACAGAAATATGCAAATGAGTGAGCTATACAGCTATACTATCGGAAGTAAGTCAAAGAATGTGTTGATCCTCCATTGACTGTGGGGGACGTTGTAGGGGACATCTTCATACTAGTTTAGAAATCAGTGGTGGAGGAACCTTCTACCTTCTTATCCCGGCCAACTAGGATCTGCCTGTTTAGAAAGCCAGTGCTCTCTTGCTCTGAAACACACACACACACATTTTCCCATCTCTATCCAGGCCTGACCGGCCAGTCTCATCTCTGATCCCCCTAGTGTCTTTATTGACTGACTGCCCAAGCCCCCAGATCATTGTTCCCTAGATAAACTGTAAGTCTAAATCTATCCCCTTAGAGTGTCTGATTAGTAGCACGTCACAGACCTGGAGGTTTAATTCAGATCTTGGACTAGAATAGAGCCAATAGGGGGGAGGGGCCAGGGCTGGAGGCAGGTTGGATTTGAAGGCTGAGTACCACCAGGAATGTACTCCAGGCTAATCCGCCTTAAATAGCCCCAGGTTAGGGATCTAGGGCAGCACAGTTAACACCATGGGAGCACTCTGAGCTGGCACACTGTCCAACACACTCCTGGACGTGCCACACACACAGGAGGAGCAGGGAGAGGACTTTTCGGAACTTATCTAGAGTGGATCCTTGGACTATAGCTGAAAAGTCTTTGGTCCAAGATGAACTTTGCCGCCCAGTTCATCTACGCCAACTACGCCGGTGATGGATCGCCCAGGAGAGTGGGATTCAACGACAGTGAGAATGACCCCTTCTGGCAGAGGTGGGACACTACAGATTCATCCCCCACCCAGTTTACCATACTAGACACAGAGGGAATTCCCTACCTCAGCACCCCCCCCCCCCTCACCCCGAGGAGCCCCCAAAGCCTCCAGCTGTAGTGACTCCTGTAGTGATTCCTGCTGTGACTCCTGTAGCGCCTCATTCCCCTTCATTCTTCCCCTGCACCGCCTCTTCTCTCTACCCAAGGTCAACCAAACAACCTTAACCCTCCACCATCTTCCTTCTCCTTCCTGTGCCAAAACAAATCTACCAAGTCCTCTACATCCACCAGTAAATCACTGCCTCATCATCCAGCATCTCCTGTCCCCAAATCTAAAGCCTCTAAAGTCCTCTCTGATCCCCATCCTTCTCTACCTGAACCAGCCCCTCCACCTCATCGAGACTCCCCTGCTCCTGCTCTCCCCTGGTCCACAGTACCTGGCACCACAATGGAAACTTAAAGTGTAGTTAAATTCTACCAGCTGGTTTGAATCATACCATGCAGTCTATCCATTTCAGCAGTGAATATTGTGAGCAAAATGTAGGAGCCTGTTGAGGGATACAAAGTGGTCTATTACCTAATGGTTAATGTCAGTCTCTCCTCAACATTATAAAGTAAATTATACTGTCAATTTTCTATGACTGCATGCATTAGGTGTTAAAACTTATTCCTACAGTTGTGTCAAGTTGGCGTGATGTCCTTTGGGTGGTGGATCATTCTTGAAACACACAGGAAACGTATGAGTGTGAAAAAACGCAGCAGCATTGCAGTTCTTGACACAAACCGGTGCACCTGGCAGCTACTACCACATCCCGTTCAAAGGCACTTAAATCTTTTGTCTTGCCCATTCACCCTCTAAATGGCACACATACACAATACGTCTCAATTGTCTCAAGGTTTAAAAATCCTTCTTTAACCCGTCTCTTCCCCTTCATCTACACTGACTGAAGTGGATTGAACAAAGTGACATCAATAAGGCATCATAGCTTTCACCTGGTGTCACCTGGTCAGTCTATGTCATGGAAAGAGCAGGTGTTCTTGATGTTTTGTATACTCAGTGTATAGCGGATAATATCCTGTAACTATCTGTCATAAACACAAAAACATGGTTAGATTGGTTCTCTTTGGGGGTTTAGGCTGGGTTTCTGTATATGCGCTTTGTCACATGTGCTGATTTCAGGAGGGCTTCATCAATAAATGTGAAGTTTGAAATATATTATCGATCTAATTGTCAACCATCCGAACAATTCGATAATGTTTTGACATGAAGAAAAATTAATTACATTACTTTATTACTATTATGTTAAGTATTGGTATTAATAACAGTCCAATTAAATCAACAATAAGCGTCTGTCTGATTCTACATTTCTCATCACATGCTATATTTTGATAACACTTTACAAGACACCCAGCGTTACAACACGGTCATAACCATAACATTATGTCACAACAGCTGACATTAGTTGTCATAACCTGGTGATAACACTGTCATGACCCATATATTTAGACCTGTTGTGACATCTATCTACCACCATAGTTATTTTATGGCTGGTTATGACACCTACATAAGAGTGTAAAAACCCACAAAACCGACTACAAAACCGACTACAAGGCAAAACGTTCCGAAACAGCATAGCCTAAAGTACATGTCAACAGTATGTTTGTTATGTGTGTGTGTGTGATATATATATATATATATATATATATATATATATCTTTATTCTTTTATTTTATTGACCATATTAAATTAACATTTTAATTGTGCACACGTTAATGTCAGACATGCACCTACCCTAATGCTCTGTTGATGATGACTGGAATGAATGCAGGATAAGATTTCAGGAGCAGGACAAGACACCATCTTTGTACGTGATTGGCCTATCTGGCTTATATGATTACGATGGAAATCTTGACAGTGTCATAAAGTGTGTGTGTGTGTGTGTGTGTGTGTGTGTGTGTGTGTGTGTGTGTGTGTGTGTGTGTGTGTGTGTGTGTGTGTGTGTGTGTGTGTGTGTGTGTGAATGTGTGTGGTTAATAGGCCAAAACTCTGGTAATCATAAGGGACACCCTGGTGTACCTGGACATGGAAGGATCTGTGTAGATGATCTTCTAGTGTACAAAGAACAAGGTCACTGCCATCCCTCCCAGATAATGTAAAGCAGTGGCTTATTCCCATGTGTTCTCACACACACATACAAACCTTACTCCCAAAACCTCCACCCAGTCTATCAGAAGGCAAGGTGAACCGATTACCATATTATTTCCTATTAAATTCTTTCAGAAACAGAAATGATAAGGGCTCAATTTGGAATTCTCCACCTGCTCACTCTCGTCACTCTACACTATTAGAAAAAAAGGTGCTATCTAGAACCTAAAAGGGTTCTTTGGCTGACCCCATAGTAGAAGAACCCATTTTGGTTCCAGGTGGAACCCTTGTGGCTTCCATCTGGGACCTTTTCCACAGAGGGTTCTAGGTGGACCCTAAAAATTGTCATACCTGGAACCAAAAAGGGTTATCCTACGGGGATAGCCGAAGAATCCTTTTGGATTCTTTTATTTATATTTACTTTTATTTACTTCCGGCGCCGACAGAGATGGCCGCCTCGCTTCGCGTTCCTAGGAAACTATGCAGTTTTTTGGTTTTTTACGTGTTATTTCTTACATTAGTACCCCAGGTCATCTTAGGTTTCATTACATACAGCAGAGAAGAACTACTGTATATAAGATCAGCGTCAACTCACCATCAGTACGACCAAGAATATGTTTTTCGCGAAGCGGATCCTGTGTTCTGCCTTACAAACAGGACAACGGAATGGATCGCATGCAGCGACCCCAAAAACGACTCCGAAAAAGAGGGAAACGTAGCGGTCTTCTGGTCAGACTACGGAGACGGGCACATCGTGCCCCACTTCCTAGCATTCTTCTTGCCAATGTCCAGTCTCTTGACAACAAGGTTGAAGAAATCCGAGCAAGGGTAGCATTCCAGAGGGACATCAGAGACTGTAACGTTCTGTGCTTCACGGAAACATGGCTCACTGGAGAGACGCTATCCGAGCGGTGCAGCCACGGGTTTCTCCACGCATCGCGCCGACAGAAACAAACACCTTTCTGGTAAGAAGAGGGGTGGGGGTGTATGCCTTATGGCTAACGAGGCATGGTGCGATTGAAAGAAGCATACAGGAACTCAAATCCTTCTGTTCACCTGATTTAGAATTCCTCACAATCAAATGTAGACCGCATTATCTACCAAGAGAATTCTCTTAGATTATAATCACAGCCGTATATATACCCCCCCCCCCCCCCCAAGTAGACACATCGATGGCTCTGAACGAACTCTATTTAACTCTTTGCAAACTGGAAACCATTTATCTGGAGGCTGCATTCATCGTTGTTGGGGATTTTAACAAGGCTAATCTGAAAACAAGACTCCTAAATTTTATCAGCATATCGATTGCGCAACCAGGGGCGGAAAAACCTTGGATCACTGTTACTCTAACTTCCGCGACGCATATAAGGCCCTGCCCCGCCCCCTTTCGGAAAAGCTGACCACGACTCCATTTTGCTGATACCTGCCTACAGACAAAAGCTAAAAAAAAGCTCCCACGCTGAGGTCTGTCCAACGCTGGTCCGACCAAGCTGACTCCACACTCCAAGACTGCTTCCATCACGTGGACTGGGACTGATTGCGTCAAATAACAACATTGACGAATACGCTGAGTAGTTCATTAGAACGTGCGTTGAAGATGTCGTTCCCATAGCAACGATTAAAACATTCCTAACCAGAAACCTTGGATTGAAGGCAGCATTCGCGTGAAACTGAAAGCGCGAACCACTGCTTTCAATCAGGGCAAGGTGTCTGGTAACATGACTGAATACAAACAATGCAGCTATTCCCTCCGTAAGGCTATCAAACAAGCTAAGCGTCAGTACAGAGACAAAGTAGAATCCCAACTCAACGGCTCAGACACAAGAGGCATGTGGCAGGGTCTACAGTCAATCACGGACTACAGGAAGAAATCCAGCCCAGTCACGGACCAGGATGTCTTGCTCCCAGGCAGACTAAATAAATGTTTTGCCCGCTTTGAGGACAATACAGTGCCACTGACACTGCCTGCAACGGAAAAATGCGGTCTCTCCTTCACTGCAGCCGAGGTGAGTAAAACATTTAAACGTGTTAACCCTAGGCTGCAGGTCCAGACGGCATCCCCAGCCGCGCCCTCAGAGCATGCGCAGACCAGCTGGCTGGTGTGTTTACGGACATATTCAATCAATCCCTATACCAGTCTGCTGTTCCCACATGCTTCAAGAGGGCCACCATCGTTCCTGTTCCCAAGAAAGCTAAGGTAACTGAGCTAAACGACTACCGCCCCGTAGCACTCACTTCCGTCATCATGAAGTGCTTTCAGAGACTAGTCAAGGACCATATCACCTCCACCCTACCTGACACCCTAGACCCACTCCAATTTGCTTACCGCTCAAATCGGTCCACAGACGATGCAAACCACACTGCACACTGCCCTAACCCATCTGGACAAGAGGAATACCTATGTGAGAATGCTGTTCATCGACTACAGCTCGGCATTCAACACCATAGTACCCTCCAAGCTCCACCGAGACCCTGGGTCTCGACCCCGCCCTGTGCAACTGGGTACTGGACTTCCTGACGGGCCGCCCCCAGGTTGAGGGTAGGTAACAACATCTCCTCCCCGCTGATCCTCAACACTGGGGCCCCACAAGGCGTTCTGAGCCCTCTCCTGTACTCCCTGTTCACCCACGACTGCGTGGCCACGCACGCCTCCAACTCAATCATCAAGTTTGCGGACGACACAACAGTGGTAGGCTTGATTACCAACAACGACGAGACGGCCTACAGGGAGGAGGTGAGGGCCCTCGGAGTGTGGTGTCAGGAAAATAACCTCACACTCAACGTCAACAAAACTAAGGAGATGATTGTGGACTTCAGGAAACAGCAGAGGGAACACCCCCTATCCACATCGATGGAACAGTAGTGGAGAGAGTAGCAAGTTTTAAGTTCCTCGGCATACACATCACAGACAAACTGAATTGGTCCACTCACACAGACAGCATCCTGAAGAAGGCGCAGCAGCGCCTCTTCAACCTCAGGAGGCTGAAGAAATTCGGCTTGTCACCAAAAGCACTCACAAACTTCTACAGATGCACCGAGAGCATCCTGGCGGGCTGTATCACCGCCTGGTACGGCAACTGCTCCGCCCTTAAGGCTCTCCAGAGGGTAGTGAGGTCTGCACAACGCATCATCGGGGGCAAACTACCTGCCCTCCAGGACACCTACACCACCCAATGTTACAGGAAGGCCATAAAGATCATCAAGGACATCAACCACCCGAGCCACTGCCTGTTCACCCCGCTATCATCCAGAAGGCGAGGTCAGTACAGGTGCATCAAAGCTGGGACCGAGAGACTGAAAAACAGCTTCTATCTCAAGGCCATCAGACTGTTAAACAGCCACCACTAACATTGAGTGGCTGCTGCCAACACACTAACACTGACTCAACTCCAGCCACTTTAATAATGGGAATTGATGGGAAATGATGTAAATATATCACTAGCCACTTTAAACAATGCTACCTTATATAATGTTACTTACCCTACATTATTCATCTCATATGCATACGTATATACTGTACTCTATATCATCGACTGCATCCACTTTGTTTACATACTCATCTCATATGTATATACTGTACTCGATACCATCTACTGTATCTTGCCTATGCTGCTCTGTACCATCACTCATTCATATATCCTTATGTACATATTCTTTATCCCCTTACACTGTGTATAAGACAGTAGTTTAGGAATTGTTAGTTAGATTACTTGTTGGTTATTACTGCATTGTCGGAACTAGAAGCACAAGCATTTCGCTACACTCGCATTAACATCTGCTAACCATGTGTATGTGACAAATAAATTTGATTTGATTTGAACCCTTTTTCTTCTGAGAGATTGCAGACCATTGCTAAGAGTGTTGACCTGAAATGCATGTGTATAACGGTAAGAGCTTTATCCAACACTACAGAAACCCAACCACTACTCTTCAAGCCCTGTTTCTCTCCCTCTCTCCACCAGCGAGGAGCAGCGTCTTGGGCCAACTAAACAGGGCTGCTCCACCTCCTCCAAGAGTACCTGCAACAAGGACGCCCCCGTCTGTAACGGGGTTGCGGGCTGTCGGCCCACCCTCATCCACCCAGAGCGCCTGAAGGACTTTGGTATTGAGGAGGAGGAGTGCCTCAATGGGGAAGTCAAAACGTTTGAGACCAAGGTGGTGGGCGCCCCTGAGATCCAGCTAATGGACCCACCCAAGACTGACAAGAAGAGAAGCAGCGAGCGCAAAGCAGTCCCACCACCCAAGCCTGAGTACCTCCGCTTCGAGGACATCAGTGCTGCAGCCTTCAAAATCCAGCCAGCGATGCAGAAGACCCCTTGTACGGTATGCCAACTCCAGTTCAGAGCCTTCTGTACACCCTTGGAAATAAGGTACTACCTATAACCATAAAGGGTTCTTTGGAAGTCTCCAGCCTGTAGGAATCTAGGAGAACCATTTTGTATCCAGGTAAAACCTTTTTACCAAAGGGTTCCTAAAAATTGTTATTTTGTGGGGGGAAGGTCAAAGAACCTTTTTATTTCTAGGTAGTAGTTTGTTTTCTAAAAGTAGATACTTTAGATGATGGCTCCTGCTTCATGCAGAAGCTTATTCACATTCTGCTTCTTTGTGTTTCCAGTACTCCAGACTGTCCAAACAGTTTGGCATGGAGATCTTCCTAAAGAAGGAGCTCCTCCACTACACAGGCTCCGTAAAGGAGAGAGGCGTTTTATACCTACTCACCTCCCTCAACCAGGTATGAATCCCAATGCATTTCCCAAATCATCCCAGCTGGGAACAGCTCATTTATCAAAACAAGTAACCAACAAGCCAACAAGTAGCTAACACATAGGGTTGCAAAATTCCTGGAACTTTCAATAAATTACCTGTTTTTCTCAAAATCCCAGTTGGACGAGTCCCAGAATTGGGAGGGAATAAGCAGGAAATCCGGAATTTTCCAACTTCCAATTTCTGAAAAACCGGGGAATTTATTTAAGGTTCCAGGAATTCTGCAACCCTGCTAACAAGAAGCCAACAAGAAGCTAACAAGCAAAATAAATAATAATCACTTGATCAGTTAGCTAACTCCTATCCCTCTCCACAGGAGCAGCAGAAGAAGGGGGTGATCGTAGCTAAAGACTGTAGCTTCTCCATGGCCGTGGCTCACCATGCGGTGGAGTTGAGGATCCCAGTGTTTGTCATCATGCCAGCCAGCTGTGCCCAGCCCCACCTCAGGGTGTACCGAGACTACGGCGCCATGGTCATCTCCTATGGTAGTACCGCCAGGGACTCCCTGAACCACGCCCGCCACCTGGCCAAGGAGAACGGATACCTCTGCCTGGAAGAGTACGTCACCTTGGAGATAGACTGCTTTGGTGGTTACCCCACATAGATGGGTGTCAGTCCCATAGCTCGCCTTTGTCTCAAAACATGTACTGTACAGTGGGGACAATGTGGCCCTGGTACATGGACACATGGTTATATTGTATCTCTCTCTGTCTTTCTATTTTCTCTCTTCCACTTCTATCTCTCTCAGGGATGATAGTGCTGTGTACTTAGCAGGGCTGGGCACAGTAGGCATGGAGATTTATGAGCAGGTGCCCAAACTAGATGCAGTCATTGTGCCCACAGGTGGGCAGTGTAGTCTACTGGTTAGCACAGCAGCAGCCATCAAACACCTCAACTCTCGCATCACTGTCATAGTAAGTGTTTCCTTACTCTCAATATTTGTTTAGTGTACTATTGTTACAGTGGGTAAGATGTAGCCATGCTCTCCAAAATCTCCCAAAAGAATATTGGGATTCATGGACCATGTTCTCTTTGACAGGGAGTTGAACCAGAAGGATTCCCGCTGCTACTACAGTCCCTCAAAACAGGCAGCCCAGTGGCTAGTGAACTTTACAACGTCCCCAACAGGAAGCTTTATGGAGGTACTGTGTCCTTGTACCCCTGTAGGCTATCTGAACCCAAACCTACACCCTGTGATATGGTCTTTCTTTTTCTTAAATAGATCTCAATTGTCATGGCACAACTTTCTGAACCTAACGCCTATATCCTGCTCTCTATCCCCAGATCTATTTGAGCACTCACTGGGGACCCACACCTTCCAGCTGGCTAAGAAATATGTGGACAAAGTCGTTACTGTCAGGTACTACATCTCTATGGAAGGGGCGGGTATGTCTCGCCACACATTTGCTATAGTCATAGTTTTCTACATACAGTGCCTTGCGAAAGTATTCGGCCCCCTTGAACTTTGCGACCTTTTGCCACATTTCAGGCTTCAAACATAAAGATATAAAACTGTATTTTTTTGTGAAGAATCAACAACAAGTGGGACACAATCATGAAGTGGAACGACATTTATTGGATATTTCAAACTTTTTAACAAATCAAAAACTGAAAAATTGGGCGTGCACAATTATTCAGCCCCCTTAAGTTAATACTTTGTAGCGCCACCTTTTGCTGCGATTACAGCTGTAAGTCGCTTGGGGTATGTCTCTATCAGTTTTGCACATCGAGAGACTGAAATTTTTTCCCATTCCTCCTTGCAAAACAGCTCGAGCTCAGTGAGGTTGGATGGAGAGCATTTGTGAACTGCAGTTTTCAGTTCTTTCCACAGATTCTCGTTTGGATTCAGGTCTGGACTTTGACTTGGCCATTCTAACACCTGGATATGTTTATTTTTGAACTATTCAATTGTAGATTTTGCTTTATGTTTTGGATCATTGTCTTGTTGGAAGACAAATCTCCGTCCCAGTCTCAGGTCTTTTGTAGACTCTATCAGGTTTTCTTCCAGAATGGTCCTGTATTTGGCTCCATCCATCTTCCCATCAATTTTAACCATCTTCCCTGTCCCTGCTGAAGAAAAGCAGGCCCAAACCATGATGCTGCCACCACCATGTTTGACAGTGGGGATGGTGTGGTCAGGGTGATGAGCTGTGTTGCTTTTACGCCAAACATAACGTTTTGCATTGTTGCCAAAAAGTTCCATTTTGGTTTCACCTGACCAGAGCACCTTCTTCCACATGTTTGGTGTGTCTCCCAGGTGGCTTGTGGCAAACTTTAAACAACACTTTTTATGGATATCTTTAAGAAATGGCTTTCTTCTTGCCACTCTTCCATAAAGGCCAGATTTGTGCAATACACGACTGATTGTTGTCCTATGGACAGAGTCTCCCACCTCAGCTGTAGATCTCTGCAGTTCATCCAGAGTGATCATGGGCCTCTTGGCTGCATCTCTGATCAGTCTTCTCCTTGTATGAGCTGAAAGTTTAGAGGGACGGCCAGGTCTTGGTAGATTTGCAGTGGTCTGATACTCCTTCCATTTCAATATTATCGCTTGCACAGTGCTCCTTGGGATGTTTAAAGCTTGGGAAATCTTTTTGTATCCAAATCCGGCTTTAAACTTCTTCACAACAGTATCTCGGACTTGCCTGGTGTGTTCCTTGTTCTTCATTATGCTCTCTGCGCTTTTAACGGACCTCTGAGACTATCACAGTGCAGGTGCATTTATACGGAGACTTGATTACACACAGGTGGATTGTATTTATCATCATTAGTCATTTAGGTCAACATTGGATCATTCAGAGATCCTCACTGAACTTCTGGAGAGAGTTTGCTGCACTGAAAGTAAAGGGGCTGAATAATTTTGCACGCCCAATTTTTCAGTTTTTGATTTGTTAGAAAGGTTTGAAATATCCAATAAATGTCGTTCCACTTCATGATTGTGTCCCACTTGTTGTTGATTCTTCACAAAGAAATACAGTTTTATATCTTTATGTTTGAAGCCTGAAATGTGGCAAAAGGTCGCAAAGTTCAAGGGGGCCGAATACTTTCGCAAGGCACTGTATATGGACATAGACGTCCCTCAGTTCCCCAGGGCCCTGAGTGTTTCCAGGACTCTAAATTGGTAGCACTAATGCGCCCAACTTTAAAAAGGTTAGAAGCACCAAAGTATTTGGGAACACCAGAAAAGTGATTAGGCCCATATGAATCCTATCTTGGAGGAGCTATCTAAGATCCCCTTTCCTTTCTTTAAGGGCCATCTTACTGGGCAAGTTACCAGGTTGTTAGCCAGCTAGGTAACATGGGTTAGCGGCCCGCTTGACAGGGTTTATGAAATTATCAAATGTGACCTGAGAATCTGCAGTAGACAGGGAAAAAATGTAGCTCCTGTCATATGAGTTATACATTTTGAACGGTTTGGGCCAGAGACGAGCAGTTCTATGCGTTGCAAAGGTTCTCACAGGTGGGGTGCAAAAGGAAGTGAACACTGCCGCTACCTCGCTCTCCAATCAAGGTGCTTGAACTGAGGCGTTGAAAAGCAAAAATGTGTCTCTGCCTTAGCCTTTTACAGATAGAAAAGAAGGAAGCTTTTGTATATTTCTACATGGTCTCTAATGGGTTCAGGGACTAATCTCAATGGGAATAAAACTCCAAAAATGTGATTAGTTGCAATAATCCAACCAATAGCCGGTCATTTTTAAATATTTAAAAGTCTACTTTATTTTTGTCTGTTCGCTGCAATATGATACAAATGTAACAACAGCCAGAGCGTAGTGGACAAGAAACACAAATATACATATATTTAACCTAGGCAAGTCAGTTAAGAACAAATTCTTATTTACAATGACGGCCTAACTTAACTTGTTGCGCCTAACAACACAAATATAATTTGCCATTCAATGTATTATCTGGGTAAATATGTTTCCAGACCCACTTCCAGCTCATACAGCTAAATATTTAGGAGCATATGGGAGCACGATGGTCTCAAATTAGAGCCCAGAGTGCAGTAGAGTCTTTTGACAATATTATTGTCCTTTAGCACTGTTGTTGTTCTCTCTCTCTGAGACTCCCTGACCTCTATCTATTCTCCTCAGAGAAGAGGACTCTCTGGTAGCCATGCTGAGGTTTCAGGAGTTTGAACGCTCCACAGTGGACACAGAGGGAGCCATGGGACTAGCGGCCATCTTGGCTGGGCAACTACCAGAGCTAAAGGGCAAAAGGTGGGTTTACACACTGTCAGGGTGTTTTTACTGTACTAAAACATAGGAGTGAATCCTAAGACTTTGTCTCCCATTGACATACTGTAAATGCATGACTTAATGAAAATTGGACTTAAGTGGAAACTAGAATTCACACCATAGTGTCCAAAATGTAAACTGTTGATATTCCGATGAACTGATTCTGCATCTATCTCCTTGTCTGCCCGCTGCAGGGTAGCTGTGGTGGTTAGCAGTGCTAACATGGAGTTGGACCTGATCAGACAGTGTGTTGACCGCGCCCTGGTTCTGGATGACCGCGTCAGCAAGTTTACAGTGCAGCTGGGGGACTTTCCGGGGGACATGGCCAAGCTACTGGACATGCTGGCAAGAGAGGACATCAAGTGAGCTAAACACTAACAAAATAACAGATAGTTATGACCTACACTGTACATTTGAATATAAATATCCTATTGTATAAGAGGTTGATTACTCTCTATTTATCTGAAACACACACACACGTCACACATTTCAGTGTGTGGTCATACAGACTGACAATAACCCAGTACTGCCAGAGCTTATTGATCAACAAATTCCTGATATCTGTGCTACATATGGATGGAGATGAGTGTGTATAGTTAGATTACGGTGCACATATTTAGACAACTCTCTCTTAGTGACAGTAATGCCCCTGTGACCAATCTGTCCATGTGACCCTGTTCCCCCACATCCAATCACGTCAGAATAAGCCACAGGACAGGGGTAGGCTTTAACTGGCAGGATGATCAGTCTGGACATACAAATCCTCTAACACAAAGAACAATGTGAATTTAGTCTGCTCCTCTCTTCCTTCTCATCCACTGTTTCTTTCTCTTGTTCTTTTCATCCTCCATCTCACTATCTCTCTTTTCTCTCGCTCTCAGGCTGTTGGATATTTGCCACCGGAGACACAGTGACAAAGGCGATCTCTTCAAGGCCCAGGTACGACAGCATTAGCCTTCATCCCACCTCCCTCACCTCTTCCCCCCGACATCCACTCAACTGCTTCTCCAATGACTGTACACATGAAGCGCTTCTCACACTGCCGTTGCAAATGAAACCCTGGCTCGTTGCCGCTGTGTTGGCAGTCCAGGGTGGTGTGAGATAAGTGGTGGATTCCGGGTACAGTGCTGCTAGACAATGTGTCAATATGTGATTGATTTGGAAGTGGTTTATGACTCAGAATTTCTGATTGAGCCGTTGCCTACTAATGTCATGCCTAATTTAAAGTTCTAGATGTGTGATGTCAACTGACTGTAAAGTTGGTATATGTAAAATAATTTATGTAAAGGTAAAGGTAGAATACTATGTTACCACAATGTAGCAAATTAAGGATAGTCATAGAATTCAGACAGACTGGAGTCAATTGGGATTTCAGGTGTGTTGAGTGTGTTGGGAGCGTGTTGGGTTGCAGGTTAACATAAAGTCCAGTCAACTTTGTTCTTAGGGCAGAAAGAATCTGATAGGTTTAGGGCAGCACAAATCTATTTCTTGAACTGCATTGTTGGTTAAGGGCTTGGAAATGAGCATTTCACGGTAAGGTCTTCCCCTGTTTTATTCGGCGCATGTGACAAATAAAAATTGATTTGATTTATGTCATCAAAAAAAGCATAACCTTCATAATTTATAAAGGTCATGTTAACTGACTGATATTATCTCATAGAATTTATAAGATCTCCTACACCTGTTACCTCAGACCTTATTTTTGGCATTTATCCCAAAAAATATTCTTTCCCCATTTATTTTCCCTGTAGGAATGGTTGAAAGAACCAGAAGTAACTAATTTCATTTTTTAGGACTACAAGCTGGTGGGTTCTTTGATGGGGAAAGAATAACATTTGATGGGGAATTTTAAACAATGCTATGTAACCTAATGTCTAGAAGTAAAACAACATTCGAAATTCTAAAGGTTGACCTAACACTAAGGATATGGGTGGAGTTTAACAGATGCACAACTTTTGAAAACAGGGCGCAGGTTAGAACTCAGAATCTTGTAAATAAAACGTTCATTTACATGTTGAATTGTTTTGAAATCATTATTGTGCTACAGTAGTCAGACAAATGTGACAATATCTCTACGGTACAAATCAAATCAAATTTATTTTTATAGCCCTTCGTACATCAGCTGATATCTCAAAGTGCTGTACAGAAACCCAGCCTAAAACCCCAAACAGCAAGCAATGCAGGTGTAGAAGCACGGTGGCTAGGAAAAACTCCCTAGAAAGGCCAAATCCTAGGAAGAAACCTAGAGAGGAACCAGGCTATGTGGGGTGGCCAGTCCTCTCCTGGCTGTGCCGGGTGGAGCTTATAACAGAACATGGCCAAGATGTTCAAATGTTCATAAATGACCAGCATGGTCAAATAATAATAATCATAGGCAGACAAGTTGAAACTGGAGCAGCAGCACGGCCAGGTGGACTGGGGACAGCAAGGAGTCATCATGCCAGGTAGTCCTGAGGCATGGTCCTAGGGCTCAGGTCCTCCGAGAGAGAAAGAGTGAATTAGAGAGCATACTTAAATTCACACAGGACACCAGATAGGACAGGAGAACTACTCCAGATATAACAAACTGACCCTAGCCCCCCGACACATACACTACTGCAGCATAAATACTGGAGGCTGAGACAGGAGTGGTCAGGAGACACTGTGCCCCATCCGATGATAACCCCGGACAGGGCCAAACAGGAAGGATATAACCCCACCCACTTTGCCAAAGCACAGCCCCCACACCACTAGAGGGATATCTTCAACCACCAACTTACCATCCTGAGACAAGGCTGAGTATAGCCCACAAAGATCTCCGCCATGGCACAACCCAAGGGGGGCGCCAACCCAGACAGGAAGATCACATCAGTGACTCAACCCACACAAGTGACACACCCCTTCTAGGGACGGCATGAAAGAGCACCAGTAAGCCAGTGACTCAGCCTCTGTAATAGGGTTAGAGGCAGAGAATCGCAGTGGAAAGAGGGGAACCGGCCAGACAGAGACAGCAAGGGCGGTTCGTTGCTCCAGAGCCTTTCTGTTCACCTTCACACTCCTGGGCCAGACTACACTCAATCATATGACCCACTGAAGAGATGAGTCTTCAGTAAAGACTTAAAGGTTGAGACCGAGTTTGCGTCTCTCACATGGGTAGGCAGACCATTCCATAAAAATGGAGCTCTATAGGAGAAAGCCCTGCCTCCAGCTGTTTGCTTAGAAATCCTAGAGGCAATTAGGAGGCCTGCGTCTTGTGACCGTAGCGTACGTGTAGGTATGTACGGCAGGACCAAATCAGAGAGATAGGTAGGAGCAAGCCCATGTAATGCTTTGTAGGTTAGCAGTAAAACCTTGAAATCAGCCCTTGCCTTGACAGGAAGCCAGTGTAGGGAGGCTAGCACTGGAGTAATATGATCAAATTTTGGGGTCCTAGTCAGGATTCTAGCAGCCGTATTTAGCACTAACTGAAGTTTATTTAGTGCTTTATCCGGGTAGCCGGAAAGTAGAGCATTGCAGTAGTCTAACCTAGAAGTAACAAAAGCATGGATTAATTTTTCTGCATCATTTTTGGACAGAAAGTTACTTAGATGGAAAAAAGCTGTCCTTGAAACAGTCTTGATATGTTCGTTAAAAGAGAGATCAGGGTCCAGAGTAACGCCGAGGTCTTTCACAGTTTTATTTGAGACGACTGTACAACCATTAAGATTAATTGTCAGATTCAACAGAAGATCTCTTTTTTTCTTGGGACCAAGAACAAGCATCTCTGTTTTGTCCGAGTTTAAAAGTAGAAACTGATCTCCTGACTTGAAGCAAACAATAAAATGTAGCAAACTAGTAACAACATGCTAAGCTAATCAAAGCAAGCTGGCTAGCTAAGCATTTAGAAACCTCTTAGCTATTCATGTTGACTTAATAAATAGAGCTAATATATAAGAAAGTCAGCTAGCATTTGCTTCATTGAAATGTTAAAGGTGCAATATGTAACTTTTTTGGCAATCCGACCAAATTCACAAAGAAATGTGAGTTATAGATCTGTCACTCATTGAAAGCAAGTCCAAGAAGCGGTAGCTCTGTTCTATGTGCACTATTCCTATGATTCCTGTTCTTAAGTTTAGTTTTTGCGTCTTTTACTTTTGGTTTTGTACCCTAGCTTCAAACAGGGGAAAATACTATTTCCATTTATGGAAAAGATATTTCACAGTGGTTTACAATGATTCTCTACACCATACTTGCTTGTTTTAGGCGAACTAAATTAGGCGAACTAATTATATCTTTGCAACCAGGAAATCGCGGAGTGATTTCTGCATCGGACATCTTTACATTGAAGAAGCTATATGAACAAAAATGTGGATGGACAGTGAAGCTGCAGCAACGTAAAATTCTAAGCTAAATGGAACTTGTTGGCTAGCAGATAGCCATCTCTTACTAACGTTGAGTCATAGAATAGAGCTAGATTGCTAGGTCTCAAATATACCAGTAAGTCAACTCCCACTTAAAATATTTACTTGAGTAAGTGAATTATATCAACTTAAAAATTGGAATGAACTGTTATGCTTCCCTGGAGGAAGAAATGTAAAATGCTACGCTAAACTGAACTAGCGGGTTAGAGTTAGCTAGCTGGGTCTCAAATATGCCAGTAAATTAGACAATTATATGGAGCAAAAATAATTGGTAATATTAAGCCTAATAAATTAGAAATTGGAATACCCTGTTTAAATGCTGCTCCTGGGGCAGTAATATTAGTTTGGGTGAAGATAACTATAGGATATAATTCAGATAGGTCATGGCTGCCTCTAGGGCAGTAAATACTACTTTTTGTGCTTGAAGTCTGCCCTTAGGACACCAAAGTGATCTTAGCCCAAACTAACCTTACTGCCCCTAGGATAGCATTTAAACAGTTCATTCCAATGGCTTCAATGAGGGCAGTAAATAATTTTTAAAAAGTATCTTTAGCACTTCAAGTCTGCCCTTAGGGCACCAAGTGATCTTGACCCAAACTAACATTAATGCCCTGGGTAAGCATTTAAACAGTGCATTCAAATGGCTGCCCTCGGGGCAGTTCAGACTTTTTAAAATTACCTTTTGTGCTTGAAATCTGTCCTTATGGCCTATAAGTAGTTTGACCCAAACTAACATTTCTGCCCCAATGGCAGCATAAACTGTAACTTGCTAGCTATTTCTATTTTATGATTCACACATTAGTAGGAGATAGCTTAGCATTTTACGTTTCTGCCCCCAGGGAAGCATAAACGCCCATTCACATTTTTCAGTTTAAATGGCTTATTCAATTAAATATTTTGATAAAGTGTGATCTGATTAACTAGTATATTTGAGACCTAGCTAGTTATATTATATGACTCAACATTAATAAGAGATAGCTAGCCAACTAGCACTGTTTAGCTTTAGATATATCTACTCGGCTGCCCCCGGGGCAGCATACCTGTCCATCCCTGTTTAAAGGTTATATAGCTTATTCAATAAAGCAAATGTTAGCTGACTTACTATATATATTAGCTAGCACTATCTATTTAAATCAGCATGAGTAGTTAAAAAGGTTAGCTAGCAAGCGTGCTCTGATTAGTTTAGCATGTTGCTGCTATCTTGCTACATTTTAGTATTTGCCTCAAGTCAGGAGGCAAGTTGCATTTTATAGATATTGTCACATTTGTCTGACTACTGTAATACAATAATGATTTCAAAATGTTACATGTAAATTAAATTTTCATTTTCAAGATTCTGAGTTCTAACCTACGCTATACGGGCACAAGGCGAGACCCAAATGCAGACACAGGAGGCAGATGGTAGAGCTTCAATATTTATTATAACAAAGGGAGTAGGCAAAGGCAGGTGGGGGACAGGCGAGATATACCAGGTCAGGCAGGTGGGTTCAGAGTCAGGACAGGCAAAGGTCGAAACCAGGAGGACGAGAAACAAACAGACTGGGGAAAAATAGGAGCAAGGAAAAACGCTGGTTGACTTGGCAAACAAGACGAACTCGTGAGAGTTCAGGAAACAGGGATATATAACAAGCGACACCTGGAGGGGGTAGAAACAATCACAAGGAAAGGTGAACCAGATCAGGGTGTGACACTAACCCATTGACCTTTTAAAAACCAATAAGATATTTCTGCCCTTAGAAATAAATTGACTACATATTATGTCAATCTGCTGTTGGCAGGACAGATGCTACAACCACATAGCAATGGTACTTCTAAACATGTATGAGTGGGTCAATGTATAATTAGTTTAGACACTCCATTGTTTGTATACAGTTGACGGAGAGTCTGTGTATGTAGCACTATCAGTGAAAGATTATTAGGATTAAATATGTGTTGTGTGCCCACAGGTGGAGTGTGTAGTGGAGACCAGGGATAAGACACAGAGCACTCAGCTCCGCAGGATACTGTCTGAGCGCTACCCCACACTACACTGGCTGGACGGGTGATCAACACACGTCATGGCTCACAATCTGACCATCCACACACACACACACACACACACACACACACACACGTACAGTACCAGTCAAACGTTGACACACCTACTCATTCAAGGGTTTTTATTTATTTGTACTATTTTCTACATTGTAGAATAATAGGGAATACGTCAAAACTATGAAATAACACATGGAATCATGTAGTAACCAAAAAAGTGTTGTGTTGAATGCCAAGAGTGTGCAAAGCTGTCAAGGCAAAGGGTGTTTACTTAAATAAATCAAAATACATTTTAGATTTTGCAAACACTTTTTTGGTTACAACATGATTCCATAAGTGTTATTTCATAGTTTTGATGTCTTCACTATTATTCTACAATGTAGAAAATAGTAAAAATAAAGAAAAACCCTTGAATGAATAGGTGTGTCCAAACTTTTGACTGGTACTGTATGTACGCACATGCACGTCACACCCACACTGAAACAGAAACTTTGACACATAATACATGCATTGAAATCTTTGTTGCATAGAGGAGATAAAATTAAATATGGGAATACATGGCATTTACTGCATATTCTGCTCTGATGAGAAAACAATACTTTCACCCAACAGTTCTGTTATTAGGGAGCTCATGTGGTACTTTTAGGCCAGTATCACAGACACAGATTAAGCTCAGCTAGTCCTGGACTAAAAATCTATTTCAATGGAGATTCTCCATTGAGCATACTTTTTAGTCTGGAACTAGGCTTATTCTGTGCCTCAAACAGGCCCGTTGAGTGTGATAATGATTAACATTGACATTCCAGTGGGTCACGCCAGTGCATAAGCTACTGTCCTACAGTCTACTCATGGTTACCCCCTAGCGTTTTAATGTGGTTTCTCCTTACAAACCACTACTGTTCCATTGAGAGAAATAATAACACATTAAGTATATAGTATTTTCAATACACATTGTTTTTGAATTGTTGTACATATCTACATAACAACAGGGTCAGTGTCAATCATCACAAATATGTTCTGGAAATAAAAGATGATGATAATGATGTATTCAACAATTTGTCTTCGTAATTTTTATATCCAGTAAAGATGAGATAGGATCAGGTAAGGTCAGCCAATAGGATCAACTGCACAACACGTTATTCATAGCTGTGTTAGAGCATCTGCTTACCATCTACCCATCATTGTGGGAACTAAAGAAAGTCGGCCAACGGTTCCTTGTATAGAATCAGACCTGATCCTCTTACTCTCACTCCCTGTTGAGAGAGAGGATGGCGAGAGAGATCTTGAAATTAAAAGTTACCTCATAGTTTAGAAGATGACATCTCGTTGATTTAATGATTGGAGACAGCGTCAGAGGAGAGATGGGACGATTAAGACAGGCTAATTCCTACATTCTTTAGCAGAGGACATTCTGACCCCACCGTACTACTTTGGCCTGGTCAGTACTAAGAAACTTTGGTCTGGTCAGTACTAAGAAACAGTTTTTCACACACGACAGTGTCCAGGGTTTACCTAGAAAGGTGCAACAAACAAAATATTATAGCCTTTTAGCCTTTTTAGTTTCTCGTGTAAATAATTTATATAGTGTACTTCTCATGTGTATTCCTATTTAGCATTTTTCAAATTACCTAGCTAGCTACCTTGGCATTTTTTTATTACTATAATTGTTTTAATTACCCTCTGGCCTTTGTAGCGAACTAGCTAACCTTAGGTATCTCCGATCACAAGCAAGGATGGTTCTGTGCTATGTACCGGATTGTAACCACTACTCCGATAAGCACACAAGTGCATGTTATTGTTTTCCGACCTCTGTAATCGAGAGGTGTTGCTGAAGCTGTGTGATATGGTAAGCCCTGTTTACTAGCTGCTAAAAAGCTATTATGGTTAGGTCAAATATCTGTGGGTAGCTAGGTACTTATCAAATCAAATTTATTTGTCACATACACATGGTTCTTCTTGCCACTCTTCCATAAAGGCCAGATTTGTGCAATATACGACTGATTGTTGTCCTATGGACAGAGTCTCCCACCTCAGCTGTAGATCTCTGCAGTTCATCCAGAGTGATCATGGGCCTCTTGGCTGCATCTCTGATCAGTCTTCTCCTTGTATGAGCTGAAAGTTTAGAGGGACGGCCAGGTCTTGGTAGATTTGCAGTGGTCTGATACTCCTTCCATTTCAATATTATCGTTTGCACAGTGCTCCTTGGGATGTTTAAAGCTTGGGAAATCTTTTTGTATCCAAATCCGGCTTTAAACTTCTTCACAACAGTATCTCGGACCTGCCTGGTGTGTTCCTTGTTCTTCATGATGCTCTCTGCGCTTTTAACAGACCTCTGAGACTACCACAGTGCAGTTGCATTTATACGGAGACTTGATTACACACAGGTGGATTGTATTTATCATCATTAGTCATTTAGGTCAACATTGGATCATTCAGAGATCCTCACTGTACTTCTGGAGAGAGTTTGCTGCACTGAAAGTAAAGGGGCTGAATAATTTTGCACGCCCAATTTTTCAGTTTTTTATTTGTTAAAAAAGTTTGAAATATCCAATAAATGTCGTTCCATTTCATGATTGTGTCCCACTTGTTGTTGATTCTTCACAAAGAAATATAGTTTTATATCTTTATGTTTGAAGCCTGAAATGTGGCAAAAGGTCGCAAAGTTCAAGGGGGCCGAATACTTTCGCAAGGCACTGTATATGGACATAGACGTCCCTCAGTTCCCCAGGGCCCTGAGTGTTCCCAGGACTCTAAATTGGTAGCACTAATGCGCCCAACTTTAAAAAGGTTAGAAGCACCAAAGTATTTGGGAACACCAGAAAAGTGATTAGGCCCATATGAATCCTATCTTGGAGGAGCTATCTAAGATCCCCTTTCCTTTCTTTCAGGGCCATCTTACTGGGCAAGTTACCAGGTTGTTAGCCAGCTAGGTAACATGGGTTAGCGGCCCGCTTGACAGGGTTTATGAAATTATCAAATGTGACCTGAGAATCTGCAGTAGACAGGGAAAAAATGTAGCTCCTGTCATATGAGTTATACATTTTGAACGGTTTGGGCCAGAGACGAGCAGTTCTATGCATTGCAAAGGTTCTCACAGGTGGGGTGCAAAAGGAAGTGAACACTGCCGCTACCTCGCTCTACAATCAAGGTGCTTGAACTGAGGCGTTGAAAAGCAAAAATGTGTCTCTGCCTTAGCCTTTTACAGATAGAAAAGAAGGAAGCTTTTGTATATTTCTACATGGTCTCTAATGGGTTCAGGGACTAATCTCAATGGGAATAAAACTCCAAAAATGTGATTAGTTGCAATAATCCAACCAATAGCCGGTCATTTTTAAATATTTAAAAGTCTCCTTTATTTTTGTCTGTAAGACCTAGAAAAAATATAAGGGCCGATGTTGGTTAAACTTCTAGTAATAAACAAGCACTTAAGAGTAGCTGAATTTCCTCTCACTCACAGATGAGGTGAAATAAAACAATCTATTGACTTTGCTCGCTGCAATATGATACAAATGTAACAACAGCCAGAGCGTAGTGGACAAGAAACACAAATATACATATATTTAACCTAGGCAAGTCAGTTAAGAACAAATTCTTATTTACAATGACGGCCTAACTTAACTTGTTGCGCCTAACAACACAAATATAATTTGCCATTCAATGTATTATCTGGGTAAATATGTTTCCAGACCCACTTCCAGCTCATACAGCTAAATATTTAGGAGCATATGGGAGCAAGATGGTCTCAAATTAGAGCCCAGAGTGCAGTAGAGTCTTTTGACAATATTATTGTCCTTTAGCACTGTTGTTGTTCTCTCTCTCTGAGACTCCCTGACCTCTATCTATTCTCCTCAGAGAAGAGGACTCTCTGGTAGCCATGCTGAGGTTTCAGGAGTTTGAACGCTCCACAGTGGACACAGAGGGAGCCATGGGACTAGCAGCTATCTTGGCTGGGCAACTACCAGAGCTAAAGGGCAAAAGGTGGGTTTACACACTGTCAGGGTGTTTTTACTGTACTAAAACATAGGAGTGAATCCTAAGACTTTGCCTCCCATTGACATACTGTAAATGCATGACTTAATGAAAATTAGACTTAAGTGGAAACTAGAATTCACACCATAGTGTCCAAAATGTAACCTGTTGATATTCCGATGAACTGATTCTGCATCTATCTCCTTGTCTGCCCGCTGCAGGGTAGCTGTGGTGGTTAGCAGTGCTAACATGGAGTTGGACCTGATCAGACAGTGTGTTGACCGCGCCCTGGTTCTGGATGACCGCGTCAGCAAGTTTACAGTGCAGCTGGGGGACTTTCCGGGGGACATGGCCAAGCTACTGGACATGCTGGCAAGAGAGGACATCAAGTGAGCTAAACACTAACAAAATAACAGATAGTTATGACCTATACTGTACATTTGAATATAAATATCCTATTGTATAAGAGGTTGATTACTCTCTATTTATCTGAAACACACACACACGTCACACATTTCAGTGTGTGGTCATACAGACTGACAATAACCCAGTACTGCCAGAGCTTATTGATCAACAAATTCCTGATATCTGTGCTACATATGGATGGAGATGAGTGTGTATAGTTAGATTACGGTGCACATATTTAGACAACTCTCTCTTAGTGACAGTAATGCCCCTGTGACCAATCTGTCCATGTGACCCTGTTCCCCCACATCCAATCACGTCAGAATAAGCCACAGGACAGGGGTAGGCTTTAACTGGCAGGATGATCAGTCTGGACATACAAATCCTCTAACACAAAGAACAATGTGAATTTAGTCTGCTCCTCTCTTCCTTCTCATCCACTGTTTCTTTCTCTTGTTCTTTTCATCCTCCATCTCACTATCTCTCTTTTTCTCTCGCTCTCAGGCTGTTGGATATTTGCCACCGGAGACACAGTGACAAAGGCGATCTCTTCAAGGCCCAGGTACGACAGCATTAGCCTTCATCCCACCTCCCTCACCTCTTCCCCCCGACATCCACTCAACTGCTTCTCCAATGACTGTACACATGAAGCGCTTCTCACACTGCCGTTGCAAATGAAACCCTGGCTCGTTGCCGCTGTGTTGGCAGTCCAGGGTGGTGTGAGATAAGTGGTGGATTCCGGGTACAGTGCTGCTAGACAATGTGTCAATATGTGATTGATTTGGAAGTGGTTTATGACTCAGAATTTCTGATTGAGCCGTTGCCTACTAATGTCATGCCTAATTTAAAGTTCTAGATGTGTGATGTCAACTGACTGTAAAGTTGGTATATGTAAAATAATTTATGTAAAGGTAAAGGTAGAATACTATGTTACCACAATGTAGCAAATTAAGGATAGTCATAGAATTCAGACAGACTGGAGTCAATTGGGATTTCAGGTGTGTTGAGTGTGTTGGGAGCGTGTTGGGTTGCAGGTTAACATAAAGTCCAGTCAACTTTGTTCTTAGGGCAGAAAGAATCTGATAGGTTTAGGGCAGCACAAATCTATTTCTTGAACTGCATTGTTGGTTAAGGGCTTGGAAATGAGCATTTCACGGTAAGGTCTTCCCCTGTTTTATTCGGCGCATGTGACAAATAAAAATTGATTTGATTTATGTCATCAAAAAAAGCATAACCTTCATAATTTATAAAGGTCATGTTAACTGACTGATATTATCTCATAGAATTTATAAGATCTCCTACACCTGTTACCTCAGACCTTATTTTTGGCATTTATCCCCAAAAAAATATTCTTTCCCCATTTATTTTCCCTGTAGGAATGGTTGAAAGAACCAGAAGTAACTAATTTCATTTTTTTAGGACTACAAGCTGGTGGGTTCTTTGATGGGGAAAGAATAACATTTGATGGGGAATTTTTAAACAATGCTATGTAACCTAATGTCTAGAAGTAAAACAACATTCGAAATTCTAAAGGTTGACCTAACACTAAGGATATGGGTGGAGTTTAACAGATGCACAACTTTTGAAAACAGGGCGCAGGTTAGAACTCAGAATCTTGTAAATAAAACGTTCATTTACATGTTGAATTGTTTTGAAATCATTATTGTGCTACAGTAGTCAGACAAATGTGACAATATCTCTACGGTACAAATCAAATCAAATTTATTTTTATAGCCCTTCGTACATCAGCTGATATCTCAAAGTGCTGTACAGAAACCCAGCCTAAAACCCCAAACAGCAAGCAATGCAGGTGTAGAAGCACGGTGGCTAGGAAAAACTCCCTAGAAAGGCCAAATCCTAGGAAGAAACCTAGAGAGGAACCAGGCTATGTGGGGTGGCCAGTCCTCTCCTGGCTGTGCCGGGTGGAGCTTATAACAGAACATGGCCAAGATGTTCAAATGTTCATAAATGACCAGCATGGTCAAATAATAATAATCATAGGCAGACAAGTTGAAACTGGAGCAGCAGCACGGCCAGGTGGACTGGGGACAGCAAGGAGTCATCATGCCAGGTAGTCCTGAGGCATGGTCCTAGGGCTCAGGTCCTCCGAGAGAGAAAGAGTGAATTAGAGAGCATACTTAAATTCACAGGACACCAGATAGGACAGGAGAACTACTCCAGATATAACAAGCTGACCCTAGCCCCCCGACACATACACTACTGCAGCATAAATACTGGAGGCTGAGACAGGAGTGGTCAGGAGACACTGTGCCCCATCCGATGATAACCCCGGACAGGGCCAAACAGGAAGGATATAACCCCACCCACTTTGCCAAAGCACAGCCCCCACACCACTAGAGGGATATCTTCAACCACCAACTTACCATCCTGAGACAAGGCTGAGTATAGCCCACAAAGATCTCCGCCATGGCACAACCCAAGGGGGGCGCCAACCCAGACAGGAAGATCACATCAGTGACTCAACCCACACAAGTGACACACCCCTTCTAGGGACGGCATGAAAGAGCACCAGTAAGCCAGTGACTCAGCCTCTGTAATAGGGTTAGAGGCAGAGAATCGCAGTGGAAAGAGGGGAACCGGCCAGACAGAGACAGCAAGGGCGGTTCGTTGCTCCAGAGCCTTTCTGTTCACCTTCACACTCCTGGGCCAGACTACACTCAATCATATGACCCACTGAAGAGATGAGTCTTCAGTAAAGACTTAAAGGTTGAGACCGAGTTTGCGTCTCTCACATGGGTAGGCAGACCATTCCATAAAAATGGAGCTCTATAGGAGAAAGCCCTGCCTCCAGCTGTTTGCTTAGAAATCCTAGAGGCAATTAGGAGGCCTGCGTCTTGTGACCGTAGCGTACGTGTAGGTATGTACGGCAGGACCAAATCAGAGAGATAGGTAGGAGCAAGCCCATGTAATGCTTTGTAGGTTAGCAGTAAAACCTTGAAATCAGCCCTTGCCTTGACAGGAAGCCAGTGTAGGGAGGCTAGCACTGGAGTAATATGATCAAATTTTGGGGTCCTAGTCAGGATTCTAGCAGCCGTATTTAGCACTAACTGAAGTTTATTTAGTGCTTTATCCGGGTAGCCGGAAAGTAGAGCATTGCAGTAGTCTAACCTAGAAGTAACAAAAGCATGGATTAATTTTTCTGCATCATTTTTGGACAGAAAGTTACTTAGATGGAAAAAAGCTGTCCTTGAAACAGTCTTGATATGTTCGTTAAAAGAGAGATCAGGGTCCAGAGTAACGCCGAGGTCTTTCACAGTTTTATTTGAGACGACTGTACAACCATTAAGATTAATTGTCAGATTCAACAGAAGATCTCTTTTTTCTTGGGACCAAGAACAAGCATCTCTGTTTTGTCCGAGTTTAAAAGTAGAAACTGATCTCCTGACTTGAAGCAAACAATAAAATGTAGCAAACTAGTAACAGCATGCTAAGCTAATCAAAGCAAGCTGGCTAGCTAAGCATTTAGAAACCTCTTAGCTATTCATGTTGACTTAATAAATAGAGCTAATATATAAGAAAGTCAGCTAGCATTTGCTTCATTGAAATGTTAAAGGTGCAATATGTAACTTTTTTGGCAATCCGACCAAATTCACAAAGAAATGTGAGTTATAGATCTGTCATTCTCATTGAAAGCAAGTCCAAGAAGCGGTAGCTCTGTTCTATGTGCACTATTCCTATGATTCCTGTTCTTAAGTTTAGTTTTTGCGTCTTTTACTTTTGGTTTTGTACCCTAGCTTCAAACAGGGGAAAATACTATTTCCATTTATGGAAAAGATATTTCACAGTGGTTTACAATGATTCTCTACACCATACTTGCTTGTTTTAGGCGAACTAAATTAGGCAAACTAATTATATCTTTGCAACCAGGAAATCGCGGAGTGATTTCTGCATCGGACATCTTTACATTGAAGAAGCTATATGAACAAAAATGTGGATGGACAGTGAAGCTGCAGCAACGTAAAATTCTAAGCTAAATGGAACTTGTTGGCTAGCAGATAGCCATCTCTTACTAACGTTGAGTCATAGAATAGAGCTAGATTGCTAGGTCTCAAATATACCAGTAAGTCAACTCCCACTTAAAATATTTACTTGAGTAAGTGAATTATATCAACTTAAAAATTGGAATGAACTGTTATGCTTCCCTGGAGGAAGAAATGTAAAATGCTACGCTAAACTGAACTAGCGGGTTAGAGTTAGCTAGCTGGGTCTCAAATATGCCAGTAAATTAGACAATTATATGGAGCAAAAATAATTGGTAATATTAAGCCTAATAAATTAGAAATTGGAATACCCTGTTTAAATGCTGCTCCTGGGGCAGTAATATTAGTTTGGGTGAAGATAACTATAGGATATAATTCAGATAAGTCATGGCTGCCTCTAGGGCAGTAAATACTACTTTTTGTGCTTGAAGTCTGCCCTTAGGACACCAAAGTGATCTTAGCCCAAACTAACCTTACTGCCCCTAGGATAGCATTTAAACAGTTCATTCCAATGGCTTCAATGAGGGCAGTAAATAATTTTAAAAAAGTATCTTTAGCACTTCAAGTCTGCCCTTAGGGCACCAAGTGATCTTGACCCAAACTAACATTAATGCCCTGGGTAAGCATTTAAACAGTGCATTCAAATGGCTGCCCTCGGGGCAGTTCAGACTTTTTAAAATTACCTTTTGTGCTTGAAATCTGTCCTTATGGCCTATAAGTAGTTTGACCCAAACTAACATTTCTGCCCCAATGGCAGCATAAACTGTAACTTGCTAGCTATTTCTATTTTATGATTCAACATTAGTAGGAGATAGCTTAGCATTTTACGTTTCTGCCCCCAGGGAAGCATAAACGCCCATTCACATTTTTCAGTTTAAATGGCTTATTCAATTAAATATTTTGATAAAGTGTGATCTGATTAACTAGTATATTTGAGACCTAGCTAGTTATATTATATGACTCAACATTAATAAGAGATAGCTAGCCAACTAGCACTGTTTAGCTTTAGATATATCTACTCGGCTGCCCCGGGGCAGCATACCTGTCCATCCCTGTTTAAAGGTTATATAGCTTATTCAATAAAGCAAATGTTAGCTGACTTACTATATATATTAGCTAGCACTATCTATTTAAATCAGCATGAGTAGTTAAAAAGGTTAGCTAGCAAGCGTGCTCTGATTAGTTTAGCATGTTGCTGCTATCTTGCTACATTTTAGTATTTGCCTCAAGTCAGGAGGCAAGTTGCATTTTATAGATATTGTCACATTTGTCTGACTACTGTAATACAATAATGATTTCAAAATGTTACATGTAAATTAAATTTTCATTTTCAAGATTCTGAGTTCTAACCTACGCTATACGGGCACAAGGCGAGACCCAAATGCAGACACAGGAGGCAGATGGTAGAGCTTCAATATTTATTATAACAAAGGGAGTAGGCAAAGGCAGGTGGGGGACAGGCGAGATATACCAGGTCAGGCAGGTGGGTTCAGAGTCAGGACAGGCAAAGGTCAAAACCAGGAGGACGAGAAACAAACAGACTGGGGAAAAATAGGAGCAAGGAAAACGCTGGTTGACTTGGCAAACAAGACGAACTCGTGAGAGTTCAGGAAACAGGGATATATAACAAGCGACACCTGGAGGGGGTAGAAACAATCACAAGGAAAGGTGAACCAGATCAGGGTGTGACACTAACCCATTGACCTTTTAAAAACCAATAAGATATTTCTGCCCTTAGAAATAAATTGACTACATATTATGTCAATCTGCTGTTGGCAGGACAGATGCTACAACCACATAGCAATGGTACTTCTAAACATGTATGAGTGGGTCAATGTATAATTAGTTTAGACACTCCATTGTTTGTATACAGTTGACGGAGAGTCTGTGTATGTAGCACTATCAGTGAAAGATTATTAGGATTAAATATGTGTTGTGTGCCCACAGGTGGAGTGTGTAGTGGAGACCAGGGATAAGACACAGAGCACTCAGCTCCGCAGGATACTGTCTGAGCGCTACCCCACACTACACTGGCTGGACGGGTGATCAACACACGTCATGGCTCACAATCTGACCATCCACACACACACACACACACACACACACACACACACACACGTACAGTACCAGTCAAACGTTGACACACCTACTCATTCAAGGGTTTTTATTTATTTGTACTATTTTCTACATTGTAGAATAATAGGGAATACGTCAAAACTATGAAATAACACATGGAATCATGTAGTAACCAAAAAGTGTTGTGTTGAATGCCAAGAGTGTGCAAAGCTGTCAAGGCAAAGGGTGTTTACTTAAATAAATCAAAATACATTTTAGATTTTGCAAACACTTTTTTGGTTACAACATGATTCCATAAGTGTAATTTCATAGTTTTGATGTCTTCACTATTATTCTACAATGTAGAAAATAGTAAAAATAAAGAAAAACCCTTGAATGAATAGGTGTGTCCAAACTTTTGACTGGTACTGTATGTACGCACATGCACGTCACACCCACACTGAAACAGAAACTTTGACACATAATACATGCATTGAAATCTTTGTTGCATAGAGGAGATAAAATTAAATATGGGAATACATGGCATTTACTGCATATTCTGCTCTGATGAGAAAACAATACTTTCACCCAACAGTTCTGTTATTAGGGAGCTCATGTGGTACTTTTAGGCCAGTATCACAGACACAGATTAAGCTCAGCTAGTCCTGGACTAAAAATCTATTTCAATGGAGATTCTCCATTGAGCATACTTTTTAGTCTGGAACTAGGCTTAATCTGTGCCTCAAACAGGCCCTTTGAGTGTGATAATGATTAACATTGACATTCCAGTGGGTCACGCCAGTGCATAAGCTACTGTCCTACAGTCTACTCATGGTTACCCCCTAGTTAGGAGCTAGAATTTTAATGTGGTTTCTCCTTACAAACCACTACTGTTCCATTGAGAGAAATAATAACACATTAAGTATATAGTATTTTCAATACACATTGTTTTTGAATTGTTGTACATATCTACATAACAACAGGGTCAGTGTCAATCATCACAAATATGTTCTGGAAATAAAAGATGATGATAATGATGTATTCAACAATTTGTCTTCGTAATTTTTATATCCAGTAAAGATGAGATAGGATCAGGTAAGGTCAGCCAATAGGATCAACTGCACAACACGTTATTCATAGCTGTGTTAGAGCATCTGCTTACCATCTACCCATCATTGTGGGAACTAAAGAAAGTCGGCCAACGGTTCCTTGTATAGAATCAGACCTGATCCTCTTACTCTCACTCCCTGTTGAGAGAGAGGATGGCGAGAGAGATCTTGAAATTAAAAGTTACCTCATAGTTTAGAAGATGACATCTCGTTTATTTAATGATTGGAGACAGCGTCAGAGGAGAGATGGGACGATTAAGACAGGCTAATTCCTACATTCGTTAGCAGAGGACATTCTGACCCCACCGTACTACTTTGGCCAGGTCAGTACTAAGAAACTTTGGCCTGGTCAGTACTAAGAAACAGTTTTTCACACACGACAGTGTCCAGGGTTTACCTAGAAAGGTGCAACAAACAAAATATTATAGCCTTTTAGCCTTTTTAGTTTCTCGTGTAAATAATTTATATAGTGTACTTCTCATGTGTATTCATATTTAGCATTTTTCAAATTACCTAGCTAGCTACCTTGGCATTTTTTTATTACTATAATTGTTTTAATTACCCTCTGGCCTTTGTAGCGAACTAGCTAACCTTAGGTATCTCCGATCACAAGCAAGGATGGTTCTGTGCTATGTACCGGATTGTAACCACTACTCCGATAAGCACACAAGTGCATGTTATTGTTTTGGGACCTCTGTAATCGAGAGGTGTTGCTGAAGCTGTGTGATATGGTAAGCCCTGTTTACTAGCTGCTAAAAAGCTATTATGGTTAGGTCAAATATCTGTGGGTAGCTAGGTACTTATCAAATCAAATTTATTTGTCACATACACATGGTTAGCAGATGTTAATGCGAGTGTAGCGAAATGCTTGTGCCTCTAGTTCCGATCATGCAGTAATATCTAACAAGTAATATAACCTAACAATTTCACAACAACTACCTTATACACACACAAGTGTAAAGGAATGAATATGAATATGTACATAAAAAATATATGAATAAGTGATGCCCGAACGGTATAGGCAAGATGCAGTTGATGGTATAGAGTACAGTATATCCATATGAGATGAGTAATGTAGGGTATGAAAACATTATATAAAGTGGCATTGTTTAAAGTGGCTAGTGATACATTTAATTACATCAAGATGGCAAGATACCTTCCTTACAAGTAAAAAGAAAAGCAGCATACAGGAGCAGTAGATGGTATAGAGTACAGTATATACATATGAGATGAGTAATGTAGGGTATGTAAACATTTTATAAAGTGGCTAGTGATAAATTGATTACATCAATTTTTCCATTATTAAAGTGGCTACCAGTTGAAGTCAGTATGTTGGCAGCAGCCACTCAATGTTAGTGATGGCTGTTTAACAGTCTGATGGCCATTGAGATAGAAGCTGTTTTTCACATCTCTGACCCGCTTTGATGCACCTGTACTGACCTTGACTTCTGGATGATAGCAGGGTGAAGAGGCAGTGGCTCGGGTGGTTGTTGTCCTTGATGATCTTTTTGGCCTTCCTGTGATATCGGGTGGTGTAGGTGTCCTGGAGGGCAGGTAGTTTTCCCCCGGTGATGCGTTGTGCAGACCTCACTACCCTCCGGAGAGCCTTACGATTGTGGGCGGGTCAGTAGTCGTACCAGGCAGTGATACAGGATGCTCTCGATTGTGCATCTGTAAAAGATTGAGAGTGTTTTTGGTGACAAGCCAAATTTCTTCAGCCTCCAGTACAACCCATTACCTTCCTTACAAGTAAAAAGAAAAGCAGCATAGGACAGCATAATGACTGTTGGGACCTTTTTATTGACAAGTCTTTAGTGAGGTAGCCAGCTAGGTAACATTAGCTCCCGGTTTGTGTAGTCATACTTTTTCACGTGGTGGCATGCTAGATAGTGTTGGCCCACCAGGGAAGGGATATTTTGTAAATATTAGCTAGTTAACGTTAACTCACCTTTTGTGCACAGACTTGCTAGCTAACGTTAGACCGGCACCATGGCAAGGATAGTTGTTAGATAGCATGTTACCACACACAAATTCTGACTACACGAACGGTGAGCTATTGTTAACTAGCTAAATACTGCCTGGTGGGCTAACTAGTTAAGCACCTTGGTTGGCTAGTTAACTACATTAGCTCAAGTTGGCTAGCCATCTCACAAAGGACTTGTGGGCTCAATGTTTTCCCCACACAATGCACAGTGCATCTGTTGTACATGACTAATCAAATTACTTGTGAAGTCAGTTATACATGTCAGCAGGGATAGAAATTAAGCTAGCCCGAGCCTAGTACTTTTCAGACTGGGCTAGTAGACAATGTGACAAACTAGCCTGACAGCAGTAAAAAGAACCAGCATAGGCTATCATTATGACTGCTGTGACCTTTTCATTTTGACAAGCCCTTTGTGAACAAGCCATCTAGTTAACATTAGCTCACGGTTTGTGTAGTCATACTTTCTCACATGGTGACATGCTAACTTACATTAGCCCACCAGGGCAGGGATTAAGCTAGTTAAATATTGCCTGGTGGGCTAGCTAGTTAGGCACATTGGTTGGCTACATTAGCTAACATTGCATAGTATCTCACCGTGGTGTAGTCTGACTTTCCCGAAAGGCCTAATGTGAGAATGTGCCTGTTGTTAAGGGTTGCGTCAATCGAATCTGGTATCAGAATAAATATGACATTGAGTCACCGATTGTATACTATGTACTTTTCATTAGCTAAGCAAGAAGTGGTAAATGCAATTTTCGTATATACGGGTTCGCTGTAAAACCACGCAGGGTAGAACAGAGAACTGACTTGTTCCTGACAAATGTATTATAATATACTCTGACAGAAGTAGTTCCTGCTTCCGAGCCGGTCTGTCACAGAGTAGAGACTGGGCGTGGTTTAAACTCACTAAGCCTATCGTTGATTGTTGGCGCCAGAGCTGGTCCCAGCCCCCTAGGTGCTTCAGCGGTCAGTCGTTGTAGTTGTGTAGAATATCTATGCGCCCATGCTCGATACAGTTATCGCACACCTGGCTCCTGTTATTGAACAAAAGATGACATATGATATGGTAACGGGCTATAGTGTATAACACAGAATCTCACACTGTTGTTAGCGATTAGCACTAACTAGCTAATGTTAAATATCCCCTAGCTAGCATGTCACATCCCGTGGTGTCTGGGTAAAAGTCTGACTACACGAATGATGAGCTAACGTACCTAGCTAGCTAAGCGTTAGCTAAATATCCATGCCCTGGTGGGCTAACATTAGCAAGCATGTCACCACGTGGAAAAGTGACTACACAAACAGTGAGGTAACATTAACTAGCTGGCTAGCTAGCTTAGGACTTGTGGGCTCAATGTTTTCCCATAGAAAAAACAAATGGTTTTGTTCCACAAGTGCATCTGTACATGACTAATCAGATGACCTGTGAAGTCAGTTATAAAGTGCATTCGGAAAGAATTCAGACTTTTTCCATTTTGTTACATTACAAACTTATTCTAAAATTGATTAAATCGTTTTTTCCCCTCATCAATCTACACATAATACCCCATAATGGCAAAGCAAAAACAGGTTTGTTTAACCCCCTTATCACTGTCGGACCTTCTCAGTGAACTCATGGCTGAGGGTTTTAACTTTCCTCTTGAGAATTAAAATCAGAAGTCCAGTAGTATAGCTAATCGCAATACATCCTCTTCTTGCAAATAGTATCCTAGACTATCCTAATCATCTAGTTGAGCATTCCAGATAATTCCTCCATCCCTGCCAAAATGTTCCATCCACATAGTAGGATTTTGGATGTGTAGATAGACCAAAGCCCAGTCTATTTTACCATTAATACAGTCAAGTATATTAATTCATATTTAACCTTTATTTAACTATGGGTTATGGTATTTTAAATATACATTTTACCATTTTAGTAATCAATTTAACTTGCTAGTAAAATGTAAAAAAAAATTATTTCAGATGGGCAGACTGGAAAACCAGTGACAACTTTCGGCTCTGCAGCTACCATTTTCCGGTGGGAAAGAGAAATTGACCTGTATTTACAAGAAAAGCTATCTATCTCATCCACCATGGCAGAAGAAGAAGATCCAGACTGTTGATTGGGAAACAAGAACAAATTATGAGCCATGAGGATTGGGAGTTGAGCGACCACTTGTCACATTGTCCAAGGTGGATGGAAATGGACATCCTGTGCAAGTGTGATCTGAACGCAAACGTCCCTTTTATTTTATTTATTTAATCTTTATTTAACTATTCAAGTCAGTTAAGAACAAATTATTATTTACAATGTGGGCCTAACAAAGGGCATCTTGTGGGGACTGGGCCTGGGATTAAAAAAATATAACAAAAATATAATATTTTATAAACTTTTCACATGAGGACAAGTTTGATAACTTGGGATTTTATCACTTGACATTTTTATTTTATTTATTTTTATTTCACCTTTATTTAACCAGGTAGGCAAGTTGAGAACAAGTTCTCATTTACAATTGCGACCTGGCCAAGATACAGCAAAGCAGTTCGACACATACAACAACACAGTTACACATGGAGTAAAACAAACATACAGCTAATAAATATATTATTATAAATAAGTCTATATACAATGTGAGAAAATTAGGTGAGATAAGGGAGGTAAAGGCAAAAAAGGCCATGGTGGCAAAGTAAATACAATATAGCAAGTAAAACTCTCTACCTGTACATGACCATCTGATCAGTTATCACTCCAGTGTTAATCTGCAAAATTGTAATTATTTGCCTACCTCCTCATGCCTTTTGCACACAATGTATATAGACTCTTTTTTTCTCTACTGTGTTATTGAATTGTTTATTGTTTACTCCATGTGTAACTCTGTGTTGTCTGTTCACACTGCTATGCTTTATCTTGGCCAGGTCGCAGTTGCAAATGAGAACTTGTTCTCAACTAGCCTACCTGGTTAAATAAAGGTGAAAAAAAACACTAGAGTGGTAGATTTGCAGTGGAAGAATGTGCAAAGTAGAAATACAAATAATGGGGTGCAAAGGAGCAAAATAAGTAAATAAATAAAATAAATACAGTAGGGAAATAGGTAGTTGTTTGGGATAAATTATAGGTGGGCTATGTACAGGTGCAGTAATCTGTGAGCTGCTCTGACAGCTGGTGCTTAAAGCTAGTGAGGGAGATAAGTGTTTCCAGTTTCAGAGATTTTTGTAGTTCGTTCCAGTCATTGGCAGCAGAGAACTGGAAGGAGAGGCGGCCAAAGAAATAATTGGTTTTGGGGGTGACCAGAGAGATATACCTGCTGGAGCGCATGCTACAGGTGGGTGATGCTATGGTGACCAGCGAGCTGAGATAAGGGGGGACTTTACCTAGCAGGGTCTTGTAGATGACATGGAGCCAGTGGGTTTGGCGACGAGTATGAAGCGAGGGCCAGCCAACGAGAGCGTACAGGTCGCAATGGTGGTTAGTATATGGGGCTTTGGTGACAAAACGGATGGCACTGTGATAGACTGCATCCAATTTGTTGAGTAGGGTATTGGAGGCTATTTTGTAAATGATATTGCCGAAGTCGGGGATTGGTAGGATGGTCAGTTTTACAAGGGTATGTTTGGCAGCATGAGTGAAGGATGCTTTGTTGCGAAATAGGAAGCCAATTCTAGATTTAACTTTGGATTGGAGATGTTTGATGTGGGTCTGGAAGGAGAGTTTACAGTCTAACCAGACACCTAGGTATTTGTAGTTGTCCATGTATTCTATGTCAGAGCCGTCCAGAATAGTGATGTTGGGACAGGCGGGCAGGTGCAGGCAGCGATCGGTTGAAGAGCATGCATTTAGTTTTACTTGTATTTAAGAGCAATTGGAGGCCACAGTTGTATGGCATTGAAGCTTGCCTGGAGGGTTGTTAACACAGTGTCCAAAGAAGGGCAAGAAGTATACAGAATGGTGTTGTCTGCATAGAGGTGGATCAGAGACTCACCAGCAGCAAGCGCGACATCATTGATGTATACAGAGAAGAGATTCGGTGGCAACAATTTCGGCAGGAGGGGGGGGGGGGGGCAGGTTATTCTCAATTATAGTGGATGTACCAGTGGTGACAGTATCAATCATATAGTGAGAAGGATACTACAAATCAGAATTGTGTGAATGCATGTAGCACTCCAAATAAATACTGTGCCTTTGAAGATCCGCCTCTGGTCATGAAACTACAGTACAGGCTGGGTGTCTAAACAAAGTCAATTCTTAAGATCAATAGATTTTTAGATTCATTCTCATCAATGACAACATTCTAGAACTGAGTTATCACTCATCTAAGTCTGGTATCCGGGGTAATCTGGTTAATGATTATATAATTGATTAAGTGGCTCTTTCTTTGTAGAATGTTGACAGCCGTATAGAACATATTGTATTGCTAAGATGCTCAAACTTAACTTAATAGCTCCACTCACCGACACAGGATAAACTTTATCCCTTATACTGACCAAATCAGTAAGTTGCCCCTCACTATTGCTGCACTACTCATCATGGCCAGACTTATAGTGGTCTTCGCCCCCTTTTAATGCTTATGCTCATCCTTGAAAAATGACATAAGGTCTGAAAGACACAAAAGCCGACATGCTGTACAAACAATTATCTATGCTAATGATTTGTTGATCTACTGCTCTAACTAGCTAGCTAAGGTGTAGTCAGTGGCTAGCTAAGACCGAGATGGGACGGAAGTTCAACACTATTCAATTAATTTCAATACAGCATATGGATTCATCATGGATTGGGTACAGGTCTTTGATCACGCTGTTGAACAGTAGCTGAAAGTGTCGGATAGAGATGATGTGCAGGAGCTTCCTGCAGGAATTTGTAGTCTTGCTAAGGTCTTCTCTGTTGCTAATTAGCATTTAAACATTTTTTGAGTACATATTGATAAAACTCACCTTGTCAGAGAGAATTACACGGTTTGTCAAAAACATCAGGCCTAGGTAAGCCAACACCAAACAAATACTTAGTTTGAAGTGTTTATAAAATTCACGATGTGAAAAATGAATGGTGAAAAAACGACTGGAACCATTTCTGTGTTTGACCGCTAGGTTTTATGGGTATAATGATGCGTCCACTCTGCCAGAGGGAAAGTGTTGACACATGCCACAGTTCTAGCTGGGCTACTAAAATGTTGCAATGTGGGTTTCGTTTTTAAAATTTGACAATGAATAACCATAAAACAAAACACCACGCAAAGGAGAAACATGTAGGTCTATTACAGCAACAATTGAGCAGTAGCCTAGGCTGGCTACTCACCTAGGCCTACAAGATATTTTATACAGCGAAGCTGCATTCAACCGCACAGGTTACCTATGTAATGCAAAAAAAAAAAAATGTTTTAAGTGTAGGATAAATGTTACAACAGCCTAGCTACATTTTTGTTATTTGGAGTTATTAAATACTTGTTGATTTGGGTCACAGCTTATTATGCACATCTGCAAGCACAGCGGCAAAGGCTGGACAAATATCATTTCTCTCTTCTTTTGTTTTAATATGTAAAAAATGCTATATACAGCATCCTATGTTTTTAAGTGGACATTATAAAGTGCATATTTTTTTATAATAAAACAATGGCCAGTTTGGGTTGCAGTTGTATGCGTGTTTTTATTTTAAACAAACATAATAAGCTATGTCTGGCCCTTGCGCTGATTGAGTTTGACACCTGTTATAGGGCATGCAATTTAAATGCATTGACCTTCGCTTACAGTAAAAATCGTGTTTTTCATCAAATTGGATGATATTTAGAGGAAACCAGTTCATAATATGTATTTATTTAACTAGGCAAGTCAGTTAAGAACAAATTCTTATTTACAATGACGGCCTACCCCGGCCAAACACTAACCCGGACGCCGCTGGGCCAATTGTGCACCGCCCTATGGGACTCCCAATCACGACCGGTTGTGATACAGCCTGGAATATAACCATGTTCTGTGGTGACGCCTCTAACACTGAGATGCAGTGCATTAGACCGCAGCGCCACTCACTATAGAATACGATGTTGACCCAAGTATGAAAAATGACTGCAGCTGGTATATTGAGAAAGTTGATCATAAATTTACTAGTCCCCTCCCCCATTTCAAACGCCGGAAATGTTATAAACCAATGGTAGCATCATATAATCGTAATTAATATAATTCTGGAAAGCATTAAAACCATCATCACATGTGCGCGTCATACGGTTTTATTAACAACCAATAAAATAGCACGAGTGGCGCAAGGCACTGCATTGCTGTGCCACTAGAGATTTTGGGTTCGAGTCCTTACTGTCGCAGCGGCGCACAATTGGCACAGCTTTGTCCGGGTTAGTGGAGGGCATAGCCGGGAGGGATATCCTTGTCCCATCGCGCACTAGCGACTCCTGTTGCGGATTGGGCGCAGTGCACGCTGACACGTTCCAGGGTACGCTGTTTCCTCCTCCGGCTGGCTTCCGGGTTAAGTGGGCATCGTGTCAAGAAGAGGCAGCGCGGTTGTGGACTGTAACTACCAATTGGATGAAGGGGTTATAAAAAGATGATAGTTACCAGCATCTTTCAGCCTTTTCATTCGTGTTGTGACTTTCAGCTAGCAGGCTCATTTACTTACCAACATGCGCGAAAAAGCACACTGTGTTTTGACTGGATGCCATAGTGTTAATTTAACGGTACACTATTTTAGAAGAATGAACACATCCGACATCAGTGGCTGTTTTTTCTCTTCGAGTGGACAGGCTACACCGAAAATTAGGATTATGTATGTGAGTACTGTGCGCATTTCGAGCGAAATTCCGATGGGAACATCCGATGGGTCTTGCCAGGAAGCTAATCCTGAAGACGGCTGCAGTACCATCATTAACACTTCCCACCAGGATATGTGAAAAAGTGCAAAGTACGATTGACTTAATATTGGTGTCTGATAAATCTAAAATATCGCAGATTGTAGTAATAGTATATGGAATCAGTGATCATTTTATTACATTTTGCACAAGGATTTTTAAATATATATTTAAGTGTCACAAACCCGTTAGAATCAGAGGACTCAACAAATACTGTGTTGAAAAGTTTAGGGAGGAAGAGGGTAAAATTGACTGGTCACCTGTGCTAGATAGTGTAGCAGTAGACAGTGCCTGAGAAGTCTTTTAAATGTAGATTCCTTGATGTGGTGAATGTGACGGCTTCTATTAGATGGGTCAGGATAAAGCAGAGATCTCGCCCTTGGTTTAATCATGAGATTCTAAAATCTATCCAAGCAAGGAATAAGGCCTTTAAAAAATGTAAGAACTCTCAAGAGCAACATGATTTTGTCCTATATAAACGTCACAGAAATGAAGCACGGAGCAGGATGGATGAAGCTAAGGGTGGTTTCTTTGCTGAGAAAATAATTGACAGCAAAAAAATTACCCTAAAAAGCTTTGGAAATCATTTAATGAACTATGCTGTAGTAGTACTACCAAGAACACACTAAACAGCATTGGATTGAACGTCAAGGGGGAGGTGGTATATGAAAAAGCAGAGGTTGCCAATGAAACTCTTCTATTTTTTTTAAATTACTTCTGTTGCCAGCAAGCTGATTAGCAAGCTGCCCACAAGTTCTGGTTTGTATGGAAGCAACCAAGTGAAGAAGTATTATGTAAAGTTAAGGGTTCAGCCAAACACTTTTTCTTTTGTAAAGGTAGCAACAGCCAAAATAGTCCGTATGCTGGCAGAGCTTAAATGCTCCCAAGCCACAGGCCTGGATAATATTGCTGCAAGGTTTCTTATAGATTCTGCTGAGCAAATTGGCACTCATATTACGTACAGTGCCTTGCGAAAGTATTCGGCCCCCTTGAACTTTGCGACCTTTTTCCACATTTCAGGCTTCAAACATAAAGATATAAAACTGTATTTTTTTGTGAAGAATCAACAACAAGTGGGACACAATCATGAAGTGGAACGACATTTATTGGATATTTCAAACTTTTTTAACAAATCAAAAACTGAAAAATTGGGCGTGCAAAATTATTCAGCCCCTTTACTTTCAGTGCAGCAAACTCTCTCCAGAAGTTCAGTGAGGATCTCTGAATGATCCAATGTTGACCTAAATGACTAATGATGATAAATACAATCCACCTGTGTGTTATCAAGTCTCCGTATAAATGCAGACTCTGTCCATAGGACAACAATCAGTCGAAATGGAATGTTGCACAAATCTGGCCTTTATGGAAGAGTGGCCAAGAGGCCCAGATCACTCTGGATGAAAAGCCATTTCTTAAAGATATCCATAAAAAGTGTCGTTTAAAGTTTGCCACAAGCCACCTGGGAGACACACCAAACATGTGGAAGAAGGTGCTCTAGTCAGATTAAACCAAAATTGAACTTTTTGGCAACAATGCAAAACATTATGTTTGGCGTAAAAGCAACACAGCTCATCACCCTGAACACAACATACCCACTGTCAAACATGGTGGTGGCAGCATCATGGTTTGGGCCTGCTTTTCTTCAGCAGGGTCAGGGAAGATGATTAAAATTGATGGGAAGATGGATGGAGCCAAATACAGGACCATTCTGGAAGAAAACCTGATGGAGTCTGCAAAAGACCTGAGACTGGGACGGAGATTTGTCTTCCAACAAGACAATGATCCAAAACATAAAGCAAAATCTACAATGGAATGGTTCAAAAATAAACATATCCAGGTGCTAGAATGGCCAAGTCAAAGTCCAGACCTGAATCCAATCGAAAATCTGTGGAAAGAACTGAAAACTGCTGTTCACAAATGCTCTCCATCCAACCTCACTGAGCTCGAGCTGTTTTGCAAGGAGGAATGGGAAAATATTTCAGTCTCTTGATGTGCAAAACTGATGGACATACCCCAAGCGACTTACAGCTGTAATCGCAGCAAAAGGTGGCGCTAAAAAGTATTAACTTAAAGGGGGCTGAATAATTTTGCACGCCCAATTGTTCAGTTTTTGATTTGTTAAAAAAGTTTGAAATATCCAATACATGTCGTTCCACTTCATGATTGTGTCCCACTTGTTGTTGATTCTTCACACAAAAAATAGTTTTATATCTTTATGTTTGAAGCCTGAATTGTGGCAAAAGGTCGCAAAGTTCAAGGGGGCCGAATATTTTCGCAAGGCACTGTATATCGTTATCCTCTCTTGAACAAGGCACCTTTCCCAGGGACATGAAACAAGCTAAAGTTATACCTCTGTATAAGTAGGGGATAAAGTCTGACCCTTAGAATTATAGGCCTGTATCTATCCTCTGTAACATCAAAGATCCAGGAGAGAGTTGTACATGAGCAAATGTATGAATATGTTAACAAACAGGGTCTAATGTATGATTTTCAGTCGGGGTTTAGAAAAACATACTCCACTGATTGTCTACTTTACGTGACTGACTTCAGCAGGAAAGAGATTGATGATGGAAATCTGTGGAATGGTACTGCATGACCTACAGCAGGCATTTGATACAGTTAACCACTGTCTCCTAATCTCCAAACTGGAGGCACTGGGGTTAAGCATTATCCCTCCAGGGTGGGTAAAGTCCTATTTATCAGGAAGGGAGCAAGTAATAGAGGTAATGGTTCACTGTCTCAGGCAAAACCAATGAGTTGTGGTGTTCCAGGGGGGAGCATGCTTGGGCCTTTGCTGTTTTTATTGTATATTAATGATATGAAAGATGCTTGTTCATGCCATATTTTACTTTATGTGGCAGACTCTACACTTCTGGTGTCTCACAAAAGTAAAACTATTTTGGAGAGCATACTTAGCACAGAGCTTACTACCATTAGCAAATGGCTTGGAGATAATAAGCTGTCTCTGCACTTATAGAAAACTGAAGCAATTATTTTGGGATCCAGACCTAAATTGTGTAGTTTGTCTGAAATCAAAGTGGAGTTAGGGGGGGTGACTACTAAAACCTCTGTTAACTACTTGGGATGTATCCCTGATGGAAGCTTGGGAGGTGTGAGCATGGCCAATAAGGTGCTAGGGAAGGTTAACCTCTCTAGGGTATGTGGGACGGTAGCGCCCCACCTGTCAACAGCCAGTGAAACTGCAGGGCGCCAAATTCAAAACAACAGAAAACCCATAATTAAAATTCCTCATGTATTTTACACCATTTTAAAGATACATTTGTTGTAAATCCAGCCACAGTGTCCGATTTCAAAAAGGCTTTATGACGAAAGCAAACCGAACGATTGTTAGGTCAGAGCCATGTCAAACGATGTATATCTAATAATAATAATATATAAGATATATTATCTTCAATAATGTTCCAACCGGAGAATTCCTTTGTCTTCAGAAATGCAATGGAATGCAGGTCGCTCTCACGTGAACAAACAAGGTTCTAAAGCCATCTAGTGGAAGCCTTAGGAAGTGCAACATGACCCCATAGACACTGTTTTCGATAGGGCAAGAGTCGAAAAACGACAAACCTCAGATTTCCCACTTCCTGGTTGGATTTTTTCTCAGGTTTTTGCCTGCCTTATGAGTTCTGTTATACTCAGACATCATTCAAACAGTTTTAGAAACTTCAGTGTTCTCTATCCAAATCTACTAATTATATGCTTATTCTATTTATAGCAGAGTAGCAGGCAGTTTAATTTGGGCACGCTTTTCATCCAAAATTCTCAATGCTGCCACCTACCCTAGATAATTTAATACCAGGACTAAGTTTTTGGCTAGAAAGTCCAAGCTGCTTGATAAGGACTCCATGAGGACTCCATGAAAGTGATAGCTACTGCCCCATTCAATGCCATTTGACTATACTAGGTACTTCCTGGTTTGGGGGCTTATCTAAACGTATGAAGGGGAAGCTCCAGATAGCCCAGAATAAGCTGAACATGGTAGTATTGAAGGTGAGTCCATATACTCGTATAGGCAGGAGCTGCTTCCAGGAACTAAATTGGCTGCCTGTTGAGGCTAGGATGTCCCAGATTAGACTAGGTTTGGTTTACAGGAGTATTTATGGTCCTGCGCCCAGATTTCTAAGTGATCCCCGTGTTAGGGATGCACACAATCACTGCACCAGATCAGATCAAACAATGCCACTTAATATAATGTTTACATACCCTACATTACTCATCTCGCATGTATATGTATATACTGTACTCTATATCATCTACTGCATCTTGCAATCTTTATGTAATACATGTATCACTTAGCCACTTTAAACTATGCTACTTTTATACACTGCTCAAAAAAATAAAGGGAACACTAAAATAACACATCCTAGATCTGAATGAATGAAATATTCTTATTAAATACTTTTTTCATTACATAGTTGAATGTGCTGACAAAAAAATCACACAAATTATCAATGGAAATCAAATTTATCAACCCATGGAGGTCTGGATTTGGAGTCACACTCAAAATTAAAGTGGAAAACCACACTACAGGCTGATCCAACTTTGATGTAATGTCCTTAAAACAAGTCAAAATGAGGCTCAGTAGTGTGTGGCCTCCACGTGCCTGTATGACCTCCCTACAATGCCTGGGCATGCTCCTGATGAGGTGGCGGATGGTCTCCTGAGGAATCTCCTCCCAGACCTGGACTAAAGCATCCGCCAACTCCTGGACAGTCTGTGGTGCAACGTGGCGTTGGTGGATGGAGCGAGACATGATGTCCCAGATGTGCTCAATTGGATTCAGGTCTGGGGAACGGGTGCGCCAGTGCATAGCATCAATGCCTTCCTCTTGCAGGAACTGCTGACACACTCCAGCCACATGAGGTCTAGCATTGTCTTGCATTAGGATGAACCCAGGGCCAACCGCACCAGCATATGGTCTCACAAGGGGTCTGAGGATCTCATCTCGGTACCTAATGGCAGTCAGGCTACCTCTGGCGGACACATGGAGGGCTGTGTGGCCCCCCAAAGAAATGCCATACCATGACTGACCCACCGCCAAACCGGTCATGCTGGAGGATGTTGCAGGCAGCAGAACGTTCTCCACGGCGTCTCCAGACTCTGTCACGTCTGTCACGTGCTCAGTGTGAACCTGCTTTCATCTGTGAAGAGCACAGGGCGCCAGTGGCGAATTTGCCAATCTTGGTGTTCTCTGGCAAATGCCAAACGTCCTGCATGGTGTTGGGCTGTAAGCACAACCCCCACCTGTGGACGTCGGACCCTCATACCACCCTCATGGAGTCTGTTTCTGACCGTTTGAGCAGACACATGCACATTTGTGGCCTGCTGGATGTCATTTTGCAGGGCTCTGGCAGTGCTCCTCCTGCTCCTCCTTGCACAAAGGCGGAGGTAGCGGTCCTGCTGCTGGGTTGCCCTCCTACGGCGTCCTCCACGTCTCCTGATGTACTGGCCTGTCTCCTGGTAGCGCCTCCATGCTCTGGACACTACACTGACAGACACAGCAAACCTTCTTGCCACAGCTCGCATTGATGTATCATCCTGGATGAGCTGCACTGCCTGAGCCACTTGTGTGGGTTGTAGACTCTGTCTCATGCTACCACTAGAGTGAAAGCACCGCCAGCATTCAAAAGTGACCAAAACATCAGCCAGGAAGCATAGGAACTGAGAAGTGGTCTGTGGTCACCACCTGCAGAACCACTTCTTTATTGGGGGTGTCTTGCTAATTGCCTATAATTTCCACCTGTTGTCTATTCCATTTGCACAAAATCATGTTAAATTTATTGTCAATCAGTGTTGCTTTCTAAGTGGACAGTTTGATTTCACAGAAGTGTGATTGACTTACATTACATTGTGTTGTTTTGTGTTCCCTTTATTTTTTTGAGAAGTGTATTTACATACCCTACATTACTCATCTCATATGTATATACTGTACTCGATACCATCTACTGCATCTTGCCTATGCCGTTCTGTACCATCACTCATTCATATCTTTATGTACATATTCTTTATCCCTTTACACTTGTGTGTGTGTGTATACGGTAGTAGTTGTGGAATTGTTAGGTTAGATTACTCGTTGGTTATTACTGCATTGTCGGAACTAGAAGCACAAGCATTTCGCTACACTCGCATTAACATCTGCTATCCATGTGTATGTGACAAATAAAATTTGATTTAAGATCAGGTGTTGCTGATGTGTGCTTATACAGGTTCAGGAGTAATGCAGAGAAAGGCACTTTCTTGTATACTGGAGCCTCAGAATGGAATGAGTTGCCTCTGCCCATAAAAACAATGTTCCTCTCTGGGCAGCTTTAAAAATAAAGTAAAAATATGTTTGTCTTCTGTACCCATATGAATAACCCCTATGATGTAACTGGAATGATGAGAGAGATGTTCTTCTGTTTTTGTTTTATTATTTCACTGCCATACTGTGTTCAATCTTGTCTAGCCATCTTGTCTCAATGGAAATAAGTCCCAGACTTTATTGTGTGTTATCCTCGATGATTTTATTCATGTGCATGTATGGCTTTTTCAAGTTTTGTGTGCTTGTTGTTTTGTAAATGGTTGAATTATTAAACTAAACTAAAAAAGTGGATCTTGCAAGCGTTGATCATAATAAGTATCAGTTTGATGAGTCTGACACTGTGGCTGTTTTCACTTCTGAACACTATATTTTCTGTAACACACCTGATAGTCATTATGTTTTTTGTTCATCCATCCCTAAAGGACTGCGTGGGCCAATGCAGACGTCAGCTTGACATGCAGTATTTATCTTGATATGGACACTGCAGAAGTCACGGCATTCATAGTTTTTGCTCTTCGTGGAGCAGCGCAGAGGAGTTGTCAAGGAAGTGAGTTTGTTTGTACAGGACCTCCCACCCCCACCTATTGTCAACCAATCATGTCAATGCGGAGCTATACGGAGCCCTCCGCATTGTTACAACATTTGGGAGGCGCACAGCGATGCGGCAGAATTCTGCCTTTGCATGCTTCTGGAGGATCCGCAATTGCGTCACACCCTCCATACAAAGCCTTCCACCACATTTTAGAATCAACCATAAGTTGGCTTGAAGCATCCTATGTCGAACTGCATGCACACAGCTGACACAAAGTAATGTCGTCCGCAAAAGGAGGTGCGGTGTGTATTGTACTTGTAATTTACCCCTGACAATCATATTCTGCCATTGTGTGGGTTGTCTTACAGTTGATTTATTTAGCTTGTGTCATTGGGGCTAATCATGATGATTTTGGGGAACCACGATGATTCATTTTGTCTTCCCACTATCATCAAGCTGTTTCGATAGACAATTTAGAAAATGTAACATCTACTCTGTCTGCACAGTTTCCCAGGCAACCACCGGCAGCAGAAATGCTGTGATACAAAATCAGCTTTCCCTTGGGGATATGCTGTGAAGCCTGTGAAGACAGACCAAAGGGGGATTTGCTGTGAAGACAGACACAACATACTGTAAGTCGTAGTTGTTCATTTAAAATCAATTGAGCATTTCAGGCACACAACTTCCAAATACAAACAATGACAATTTTCACAAAAAAGTGCACAACCAAATATTGCATATTTCAAATTGAGTACTTCAAAAATAGCTGAAAACTTTGCGTAGAATGAGTAGATCCCTACATCAACAAATTGATAACATCATAACTCAGAACAGTAAATAAAAGGAAATGATATTCACTACCCATTTAACACACATTTCCCTTTTCAAAAACATTACAGGCAATGGGGATGACTGAAGCAAAAGTGGGTGACTGAAGCCTGCTTGATTGAAGCGGGGTTTATGGGTCCCCCTCCTCTCCCACTCCCCTCCCCATTAATCTCTGTAGCTGGTTGCATTTCCTAAAGCTTAAGTAATTCATGTGATATCCCATTTTTATATATATATATGTTTGCATTTGGATGGGAAATTAGTTTGACAAATTGTATGAATCAATGGAGTCCTGCACAGTGTAGGCCGGGCCAGGTGCCTATATTAGGCTTACTGCTCTAATATATATTTTTTATGTCATGTTTCCCTGTTATTTCTCAATATTTTGACTATGTTGGCCTATTTTTAAATGATCAAATACATGTCTGATCAACACATACAATTCTGAACATAGTCATAATGCTAAAGCAGAGTCACCAATCATGGGCCATGATGATGTTATGTCCTCGTCAGAGCTGTCCAAGCACACGCAAAGACAGCGTAACAGACCGAGGTGGGGAAAAAACTAAGTAGCTGCAAAGAGCCAAGTATGTTCATCAATCACTTTTTTATTTGTCACGTGTTATAAACGAGAACTTCACTCTTCAACTCTCATCTTATCCCTTATCTATATTAATAGACTCGATTTGTGGATAAATCCCTAGCTTGTCCATGCTTAAAGACAAATGTGTTAATCTAATGTAATATAAGGCAAGTTAAGAAACATCTGTATGAAACATCTAGTCTTTTTTCATAAAACAAGCGTAATGTAAACAGTGATTAAAATGGGCGTTCTGAAATAAAAATTGGAGAATGCTCTAGCGTTATGATTAGAAAACATTTTGTAGGAAAACTTCATGCTTTTCCATCATGATATAAAACAAGAAAATATTTTGTCATTTTGAACGTTGTGATAATCTCTGTTTAAACAGTGCATTGCATTTTGTCCTAAAATATGTTCTGGGTCAAAGAAGAATTTATTTTCTGAGGAATGTTAGGTGTGTGGTGGGAATCTTAACAATAGTTATGTTTAATGAAGAGTTTTGACGGCTTGAATGTTTTTTTTTTTTGTCTATGGTCCTCTCTGAGCGCTGTAAGCAAGCTGGAATCACTAATAACCATCTTGATCCCAAACATATAAAACAGTTAGCAGATAAAAGTTCACAGCATGCCATGGACACTCATTATTTGCTGAGGAAGTGGTGGTGTAGTCTATGAAGACTATAGACTCTGTTCTGCAGCAGGGTCTTCCTGTTCTATGTTGTGTGGGCCTGTGGTCAGGTTTGTATTTGGGAAGCAGGCTGAGAGGCAAAGCCAAACAGCACTGTCTGAACAAAATAGAGGCAAACTAGTCCTTGTGCTGTCCACCCCCTTTGTCACTGTGAAGACACACACACAAGGCAGTTCAGTCTTCAGTGTCAATGACTACAGCATAATGGCCTTTAAGTTATTGAGTTGAGTCCAAATTGGCAAATATAAAGAGAGGTGACAGAAGCCTGTAAGATCTTAAATGTAACTAGACTTGCAGTTATACAGTGCCCCCTTCTGGACAAAACAAAACATGAGGGGTGGTGCACTAGAAGAATCACAATACTATTGCATTTGGTAAAATCAACAGTATCTCTATTACTGCTTTCCTTTTCATAGGAGTTACGGTATTTAGCCTGTACATTTGTTTTGGCAATGTTTATATTACCCCCTTACAAACTGACCCATTTTTACCACATTCTCATCTACATCCACCTTTTATACCTCCCGTGCACATGCAGGGATGCCGTGGACGAGTGGTAGTAGTGGTGGGCATCTATTTTAATAAATCCATTGAGAATATACACAATTAAAAATAAATAAACATAAGACTAACACAATTTGGAGTTTGCCAAAAGGCACCTAAAAGACTCTCAGACCTTGAGAAACAAGATTCTCTGGTCTGATGAAACTAAGATTGAACTCTTTGACCTGAATGCCAAGCATCACTGTCTGGAGGCAATCTGGCACCATCCCTACGGTGAAGCATGGTGGTGGCAGCATCATGCTGTGGGAATGTTTTTTAGAGGCAGGGACTGGAAGACTAGTCAGAATTGAGGGAAAGATGAAAGGAGCAAAGTACAGAGAGATCCTTGATGAAAACCTGCTCAGGACCTCAGACTGGGACTAAGGTTCACATTCCAACAGGACAACGACCCTAAACACACACTGTCAAGACAATGCAGGAGTGGTTTCGGGGCAATTCTCAGTTTCCATTGATCATTTTTGGAGAGACCTGAAAATAGCTGTGTAGTATCACACCCCATCCAAGCTGACAGAGCTTGAGAGGATCTGCAGAAAAGAATGGGAGAAACTCCCCAAATACAGTTGTGTAAAGCTTGTAGCATCATACCCAATTAGACTTGAGGCTGTAATTCCTGCCAAAAGTGCATCAACAAGGTACTGAGTAAAGGGTCTGAATACTTATGTAAATGTAATAGTTTTTAAAATGTTGTATACATTTGCAAATATTTCTAAAAACCTGTTTTTACTTTATCATTATGTGGTATTGTGTGTAGATTGAGGATTCTTAAAAAAAAATCAATTTTAGAATAAGGCTGTAATGTTACAAAATGTGAAAAGTCAATGGGTCTGAATACTTTTCAAAGGCACTGTAGGCCTATATATCAATCTTGAACAGGATGATCTATATTGGATGCAATTTGAATGGAATTGATGGAGAGGAAGACAGTGGTCACTTGTGCACTGATTTAAAGCAACAATAGTGTTTTGAAACTCTGCAGCTGTAATAAAATCAAATAAATCTTTACAATAAAAAAAAAACAAGGTGATCCCCAAAAGCCTGATGGAGATGTCTATATTAGACATGCATTCAATCTCTTACTGTAGCATAGGCTATGTTGCAGCAAATGTAGGTCTGTCACAATAAAAAAAAGTTACCATGATGAGATGATGGGTCTACATACTGCGATGGGCTGTTGGTCCCCACCCTGGGCGTTGATGCTTCATCATGCAGTGACCAGAAAGATGGCCGTAGAGAATCCAGATTTAGACTTCGCAAATAATTTAACAGTTCAATTTCACATCATGCTGTTCATAAAAATAATTTATTATAATGTACCGGTTTCTCACAGTTATTTATCCTGGGAAAGGGGAGTGGTTTTGGGTGGTAAATCTTGGTAACCGGGTTCCTGAAATTCAACCCTCTACATTGTTTTTAAAAGGTATCTGTGACCAACAGATGCATATCTGTATTCCCAGTCATGTGAAATCCATAATTAGGGCCTACTTATAATTTTTTAATTGATTGATTTCCTTATGAACTTCAACTCAGTAAAATCTTTGAACTTGTTGCATGTTGCATTTATATTTTTGTTCAGTGTAGATGTGGTGTGGATATTAAAAGATAAAACCTACACTAGATAACCAGGCTACCAACATCCATATTGCAAACAAGTCACCCGTTCCACAGATTTTTGAAATGGACTTTGAACAAGAGCCCTATAGATAATGCAGTATATCTTTGGCTGATTAATAGGCCTAGTAAGAGAAATGTCAATGGCTACAAGAATATCATTACCTTTCCACTATGCAGCAGAACTCTAGTTACCCACTCAACCTGGACTCAGAGCATTTTGTATTATTCTGTAAGTAAATCCGAGACCCTCCATTTAGTATGTTACATTTGATATGGTTACATAAGACAGATGGTTAATTAAGGCAAAAATGAAAGTAGGTGGTTAGTCGGGGTGGATGGGGGTTGCAAATTCAAATCTCATCACAGACAACTTTAGCAACTTTTCAACTACTTGCTACTTTGCATGTTAGCTAACCCTTCCCCTAACCCTTTTAAACCTAACTCCTAAACTTAACCCCTAGCCTAGCTAACGTTATTAAGCTAGCTAGAATTCATAACATATAATACGTTTTGATCATTTGTAACGTAATATACATTTAGCAAATTCATAACCTATTGTACATTTGGAAATTCGTACCATATTATACAAATCGTAAGATCATACGAAATGTTTATTTTATTAATTTATTTTACCTTTATTTTACCAGATACGTTGACTGAGAACACACTCATTTACAGCAACAACCTGGGGAATAGTTACAGGGGGATGAATGAGCCAATTGGAAGCTGGGGATGATTAGGTGGCCATAATTGTATGAGGACCAGATTAGGGATTTAGCCAGGACACCGAGGTTGACACTCCTACTCTTACGATAAGTGCCATAGGATCTTTAGTGACCACAGAGAGTCAGGACACGCTTTTAATGTCCCATCCAAAAGACGGTACCCTACACCGGGCAATGTCCACAATGACTGCCCTGGGGCATTGGATGTACAGTGAATTCAGAAAGTATTCAGACCCCTTGACTTTTCCCACATTTTGTTAAGTTACAGCCTTATTCTAAAATGTATTAAATTGTGTTTTCCCTCATCAATCGAAGCACAATACCCAATCATGACAAAGCAAATATCACCTTTACATAAGTATTCAGACCCTTTACTCAGTACTTTGTTGGCAGCGATTACAGCCTCCAATCTTCTTGGGTATGACGCTACAAGCTTGGAACACCTGTATTTGGGGAGTTTCTCCCATTCATCTCTGCAGATCCTCTCAATCTCTGTCAGGTTGGATGGGGGAGCGTCGCTGCACAGCTATTTTCAGGTCTCTCCAGAGATGTTCGATCGGGTTCAAGACCTGGCTCTGGCTGAGCCACTCAATGATATTCAGAGACTTGTCCTGAAGCAACTTATGCATTGTCTTGTATGTGTGCTTAGGGTCGTTGTCCTGTTGGAAGGTGAACCGTAGTCACAGTCTGAGGTCCTGAGCTCTCTGAAGCAGGTTTTCACCAAGGATCTCTCTGTACTTTGCTCCGTTCATCTTTCCCTCAATACTGACTAATCTCTCATTCCCTGCCACTGAAAGACATCCCCACAGGATGATGCTGCCACCACCATGCTTCACCGTAGGGATGGTGCCAGGTTCCTCCAGACGTGATGCTTGGCATTCAGGCCAAAGAGTTCAATCTTGGTTTCATCAGACCAGAGAATCTTGTTTCTTATGGACTAAGAGTCCTTTAGGTGCCTTTTTGCAAACTCCAAGCGGGCTGTGATGTGCCTTACTGAGGAGTGGCTTCTGTCTGGCCACTCTACCATATATTCCTGATTGGTGGAGTGCTGCAGAGATGGTTGTTCTTCTGAAAGGGTCTCCCATCTCCACAGACAAACAGACCATCGGGTTCTTGGTCACCTCCCTGACCAAGGCCCTTCTACCCCAATTGCTCCGTTTGGCTGGGCGGCCAGCTCTAGGAAGAGTCTTGATGGTTCCAAACTCTTCCATTTAAGAATGATGGAGGCCACTGTGTTATTGGGGACCTTCAATGCTAGAGAAAAATGGTACCCTTTCCCAGATCTATGCCTCGACACAACCCTGTCTCGGAGCTCTATGGACAATTCCATCGACATCGTGGCTTGGTTTTTGCTCTAAAGTGCAGTGTCAACTCTGGGACTTTTATATAGACAGGTGTGTGCCGTTCCAAATCATGTCCAATCAATTGAATTTACCACAGGTGGACTCCCAAGTTGTAGAAACATCTCAAGGATGATCAATGGAAACCGGATGCACCGAGCTCAATTTCAAGTCTCATAGCAAAGGGTCTGAATACTTATGTAAATAAGGTTTATTTTTTTACATTTGCAAACATTTCTAAAAACCTGCTTCTGCTTTGTCATTATGGGGTATTGTGTGTAGATTGATGAATTTTAGAATAAGGCTGTAACATAACAAAATGTGGAAAAAGTAAAGTGATCTGAATACTTTCCGAATGCACTGTATCTATATTTTTTTAGACCAGAGTAAAGAGTCCATACTGCTGACCCTCCACCACTTCCCGCAGCATCTGGTCTCCCATCCAAGGACCAACCCTGCTTTGCTGCAGAGGCAAGCTAGCAGTGGGATATAGGGTGGTGAACTGCTGCCTAAAATAGAAAATGGGAGATCCACAAATTTAATACATCCCATATGAAACGTAACATACCATACTAAATGGAGTGTATCGGATTTAAGTATAGAATAATACGAAATGCTCTGAGACCAGCTCGATACACTCTACACTCAGTAGGCCTAAACAGTTTTCCAGTTGTCCAACCATTTTATGCAAGTAAAGTACATGTCGGTTAAAAAAAAATGTCACGCCCGGCCTGATGGAAACGGAACATTTATCGGTAAACTTTCCAAATGTCGACAAAACAAGATACTCTAATCAAGGTGGGATATTTTTGTGTCGGTAAAATCAATTACGTGAGAAATGCCGGTGGTAATGGTATTAGGCCCAAATATTTCTATACCATATCGAAGTAAACTTGGAGCCACGCGATGATGTGATGTGTTGTGTGGTCGGTCCTACGAGTCGGGTAAACATGCAGTTTATTAGGATACATATTAATTTATGATTTTACAATATTCGCATTCCAATTGGATTGAAACCTAGCTAGTGGTTGCAATAATAGATATATGATTAGTCGGTAATTACAATGCCATTTATAAAATGTGAAATGTTTTACTTTTTTTTTTAAATATTCAAATTAAGGTACATTTTCAGATAATTAATATTTAACTTGCAAGTTTGATGACCTGGATAAAAGTTCATTGAAAGCGCAACATCTAGATTAACTTCAAAAGCTAAATAGCGTGCTACTACGCCATGGACTTCACGGAAATTGAATAATAAACAACAAAAATAAATGTCTGAATAAATGACCGAAAATCGTCTGAATTAGAGATCCATCCGGAGTCCATTCGTGGTAACACCGTGGCTATGTCTACGATACGGTGGCAGTGGCACAGAGTGAATTTAAGTTTGCTTTATAAATGCTGTGGTATTTCTTAAAAACCATTCACGTTTTGTGGCACTCACTTATGTGAAGAGTCCCATCGAAAGTCTCACGAGTTATCCAAAAAAGACTGCTTCTCCTGAAGTAATCGCGGCCATGGTGGCTTTCAACTTGTCCCTATGTCAAATCAGTACTTGCAACAATAACCGTGGAAATGCTTGTGTAACGTAGTAGACTGGCCCCACACATACTTACTTATTATTAAGGAAGTTTCTTATTAAAAAAATATTCATAAATATTATCCTGCCAACCACTATATGAAGACGTTTTTAAAAAACAAATTAAAATTGTACCTTTTTGTAAAGACCACCCAGAAACAGTGTTGCATATGTTTGGCATTGTTTTCATGTAAGGAATCAGGCAGACATCAGTAGATTTATTATTGAACACATTTATGAAGATTGTACACTATTATGGAGATGTGCTGCCTGGATTCTTAATTTACGATAAAATTGTTTCAACTTATTTCTATGTAATTCATTTAATTATTCTTTTGGCCAAATTCCATATTCACAAATGTACATTTACAAACAAAACACCACATTTTATTACCTTAAATTATACTATATTTTAAGACAAATACTCTGCCAAAAAAAAGCTGTTCGTTTATTATAACTGTGTGTATGCCTCTTAAGGTCCTTATGTAATGTGATATTGTACCCCCGAGCCCAAATGTCCTTTTGTATATTCTTGTGTTCCCCATGTACTTTTTGTATTGATTTGTCGTTAATAAAAATGAAATGAACATTTTAAAATAGAACAAACAACAAAAAATAATAACAAAAACGTAGTAGACTGCTGTCTGTTTTGATGTTCAGTGCTATTCGGGATTCTAAACCCTAACCATAACCGTTTACCTAACCTTAACAGTTTAAATAGTTAACTTCAATGGGGTATAGCATGGACCCTGTCTGAATAGGGTTAGGCTGTTGTGGGGTAAATCTTTCTTTCAGTCATATGATATCATTCAAGGAATGATAGGAATTGCTTTCAATGTGTGCATGCATTATTATTTATTTTTTTACATTTATAATATATAGGCCATATATTTATTTTGCTGATGCTTTGTGGGGTTTTTTCTATTCTATTCAAAGTTATAAGATTAAAGTTAAGTCAAAGTGGGAGATTATCCAACTTGTTTATTGACGTAGCCAAGATCTAAGCTAATGGCTACAGTAAGTCGGTCATGGGACCATTAAGTGTTTACAATCTTGTTAATGTCTCACCATCTGAATGAAAATAATGAAACAATGAGGTCATTTCACCATTAGTCAAATGGCCCATTTGGTCAAACTGTTTATCATTACTCATTTACTCTCTGATCATTGCATGGTATGTGTCAGAAGTATTTAAATCCTGACAACAAACAAACGTTATGCATGAGGCTATTATGCAATAGAAACTATGTATATGTATGTGCTCTGCATTGAACATCATATGATATTCTGTTATGTGAAAATGCAAATGATATATGACTATATATGTATTGAGGTGGACAATGCTGATTTTGCAAGGGGCTTGAAGAAAAAAAAGCCATGCATAATATGTGATAGGATTAGGATGACCCCCAGAATGAATTGCTGTCAGGTACTGTACATTGGCCGAAAGAATTGGAACTCTTGTGAGCCGTCCCAAAACATGGAGACGCCGATCCTGATTGTCCAGATAAGGAATGAAAAGACACTGAATCTCACTGGCCAATATGAAAAGTGAGATAATTGTTGTTTATTGCATCTAATTACTTATTATTAATATGTACCGGTAAGAGATAAAATGCCAAAATATATTACAGTATATTGTAATACAATTTACTGAATACTTTTTTTTTTTTTTTACTACTTGTGTGTCAACTACTGTGTGGGGTGTCCCTAAATTTCTTTCAGGGGCAATGGGTGCCATTGAGGTGAAACTGTCCTATGGCTCGGTCTTTCCCATAGGCTATGAAGAAATCAGCAAGTCTGGACAAGTCAAACTCAGTGATGAGCTTGTTACCTACTATTAGTGGGTACAATCCCTGGCCTTTCCCTGTAATGGGCCTATACATCAATGATAGATGAGGCAGCATGTTGATAATGGTCCTATTAAGTACCAAACAATTAAACACCCATGTTTTTCTTATTTTGATAGCTTGTATCTGTGTTGTATTTGAAAAGAAAACAGCAGTTGTGAAAAAGGTGCCATTCATGAATGGCATTGTGCATTTCACAAAGAAGCCATGTGAATTAATATTTCTTTATGCTAATTTTGTAAATGGTTGGGTAATTAAAATGTTCCATTGTGGTTGTTGACATAGCCATTAGCAAAGGACTTTCAGCGACTCCCCGTAATCATTTTCAAGATGCGCTGTTGAAATAATGTAAATTATTGAAATAATCCAAAATTGTTGTCTTGTTTTTATAAGCCCTTCTGTTATATATGACGCTTAATAATGGATATACCTGCACATCTATCTATTCCTGTTCACATATTGATTTGTGGTAGTGCAACAAAAAAAATGCACTAAGCTCATACAAATTCCCTTCTCCTTGCACACAAACCACTGGTTGATAAACACATACCAAAACACAAGTTATTGAATTGCTGGAAAAACAAATGTTAATGCATGCAAACAAACCATGAATTTGCACTGCAAAAAAATAAAGCATTTATAGTAGTTTGTTGACACAATGCCAAACACTAACATTCATAAGGCACCTTGAAAATGCAGTAAATCAACTACACATTTGCTACACACAAGTAAGCATCTGTTACAGTTATACGGCACCTTGAGACAAAACGTTCAACTCGTCATAAATGTCCGATTTCATTCAGTAATATATTTTATGTCTGATTCTTGTGTGCCAATGATCTTGCATGTGATGTGGATGATGTCGCTAGGGGTGGATGGGAGAGGGCCATTAGTCCAAAGTCCATTCAGATGATCTTAACCTCAGCAAATCAAAGATCCCCCCCCCCCCCCCAACACAAATTTACATCACCTCAAACTGTCACCAGAAAAATCACACTACATCATCAGCACTTTATTTGAGGCGGAGGGTACTAGAGTCTTGTGATCTGTATAAAATGGGCGGTCAGTACATTTGGGAGACAGAGCTCTTACAGACAACGACAGATTCTTACACAAAAAGCGTCAGCCAAAAAGTATGTGGAAGAACACCAGCACTGGTAAGGAGAGGTCACTGGATGGCACAGAATATCGGTTGGATATCAGATCTGTATTTTTTTTAGCAAGCCAGGTGAATCATAGATGATAATTGTTGTCATTTTGGGGGGGAAATGGAACCAAGTGGCTTCATTTTTAGTCTTTAAAGCTGAACATTTGCTTTTGTAAAACTTTGGATTTTTGTGGGTGAAAAATCTAAGGAACTTTACAGATTTTTGTCTTAACACGTTTTTTTTCTAAGTGTATCTAGAACCTAAAAGGGTTCTGAGGCTGTCCCATAGGAAATCCCTTTAAAGAACCCTCCAGGTAGAATGGTTTTGGTTCCACATAGAACCCTTTCTATAGAGGGTTCTACATGGAACCAAAAAGGGTTCTCCTATGGGGACAGCCAAAGAACAATTTTAGAACTTAGAGTGTATGGGGTTTGTTTGCCACTTGTAATGCTGCAAAGTGATAGGCAATAATGTGTACAGTATGTGGCTCTCTTTGCTGGAGACAACCTCACTACATGATAAGACCCCCCCCCCCCTACCATCTCTGTCCTGCCATGGCTCCTGTCTCCCTCATATCTGACCTGTTTTCCCCTCAGATGACCCTAGACAGGTGGCAGTCACCGGAGCCTTGTCCCGGAGTACCAACCGCAGAAAGAGGACCAGCTTCACCAAAGAGCACGTGGCACTTCTCCGTGTCACATTTGAGACAGACCCTTACCCTGGCATCAGCCTGAGAGAGAGCCTGTCTCAGAACACAGGCCTACCTGAATCCCGCATTCAGGTAAGCAGCTAAAACACACACACACACACACAAGGCTGTAGAATAAGGCTGTAACGTAACAAAATGTTGAGAACGTCAAGGGGTTTGGATACTTCCTGAATGCACTCTTTGCAGCATTTACATACACACAAGTGTAATGGGGGTTGTTTACATTACAGGGTTTCTGTGTTCAAATATGGCCAGCATAGGTGCTGCTGATACTAGTATCAGGGTTTCTGTTTATCTTTTAAATCACTAAGATGATGTAAGCGGTTTTTATCTGTGGTATTGTTTGGTCTGACTGATAGACTGTACTACACTTATTGTAAACAGAGCAGACAACAGCAAGATAAGCCCCAACACTCTCATAATATTCTACAGGTGTTTGTTGGTGGGCTTAGGAAATTATTAGCATGGGCACAAAGCAGATAATAATAATCTTAGTCATTAGAGTCAACTAACTGCAACACAGTATCTGTTTGCAACGGATGTACATTCTAACTGCCATGTAATAACACAATTGTTTTGTCATCTCTCTCCAGGTGTGGTTCCAGAACAGGAGGGCTCGGACTATGAAGTATAAGGGAGCTAAGGCCGTGTGGCAGTCTGACTCTGGCTTCCACTCCCCTGGTGGGTTCACCCCTGTCCAGGACACAGTTTCCCAGCACTGCAACATGGGGACAGCGGCTACCCAGCCTGACCTGGCCCCTCTGTCCACCTCCCCCTGCCTGCCCCCTGCCCACCCCATCCAGTTGAAGGAGGAGTTGGATGACTTTTTCTATGGATGCTGCCCTTCACCCTACACTGGAGTGGAGGAGACTGGCCACTACAACTCCCTGTTCGAACTGAAGCAAGCCAGGGTGCTGGGATACAGTGCCAGCCCACCACTGAATAGCCCCAGGCACCAGATGGTTCCAGGAGCCTGGCCCCAGGCGGGTGATCAGATGTCCCCAGTGCAGTCCACGTGGAGCCCCTTTCCTCTGGAGGTAAGGAAATGCAGCGCAGGCTCCAGCCAGGCCTTCCTTTACCATAGCTCAGCTGAGCAGCAGCCCCTCTACAGCAACCCCCAGGAGACCTATGGAGGCCCCATTACCCAGGCCCCAGTCACCCCGGATTCCGGCTGCTGGGAGGTTGGACAAGAGAACACCCCTACGATGAAAGGCCAAGGTTCCCAGTTGTATGGCTCCTGGAGCATGGATATGTCTACCCCAGAATACCCAGAGCTCCCTGTCCTGTCCCTGCAGGATATCCTGAGGGAGCTGGACGAAGAGTGCTGGGAGGGAAATAGCCTGAACAGCTACCCCAATGAGGATAATCTGGTTAACTGTTGAAAACTTTTTTAGTGGAAAAACAAGAGGGTTTTACTGTATATCCTGTGTTGCTGGAATGTCAACTATGGACTACATGTTGACAGAAATGTTCTCAGAGAGAGAGAGAGGGGATCATCTTTAGGAATTCTACAACAATCATATTCATTCTACCTCATGAACTTCATCCCACTTCATTTTACATTATCTATCTATATATCTATTTATTCATATTTTGTTCTCTGTACTTAAATTCTAAATAAATTTTTATTAAAACAGAGTTTACATTTGTTTGTTTTATTCTGAAGAACTTTTTCTGAAGAACTCATTGCGTTACAACAGCTTTGATCAGTGGAGAACTGAACTGACACCTTTGATTTCAGAGGAAGTAATATAATATATTGCTGATTTATAAAGTATTATGCCATAATGAAGGGTATTTCAAACAGGTCAAAGAGCCTAAGCAGGGCTTCAAGATGTTATGAGTAATCCTTGAATTTACATTTCTTTACAGTCATTTGCATTTGTCATGCATGTGATCAGTTGTCATGCATGTGATCAGTTGTCACTCATGCACAGCGTAAAGTAACACATCCACTAAGATGGTGGTTGTGAGTCACAGATTCATAGTATGTGAATCCGAGTAGCTGGTCATTGTAGGCTTACTGTATCAGTTATAATGCTGTTTCTGACCATAACTCTTAAGTTGTCCATACAAGCCACTTTGTGAAGTGCCACATTGTTCTTGTGTCAAGTGTCCCGAGTGGCACAGTGGTCTAAGTCACTGCATCTCAGCGCAAGAGGTGTCACTCCAGTACCTCGTTCGAATCCAGGCTGCATCCGGCTGTGATTGGGAGTCCCATAGGGCAACACACAATTGGCCCAGCGTCGTCCGGGTTTGGCCGGGGTAGGCCGTTATTGTAAATAAGAATTTGTTCTTCACTGACTTGCCAAGTTACATTTTTAAAAAGAGTCACTGGTGGTCAATGATACTGATCGTACCGTATTTTTACAGCAGTTATGCAATTATACCACTTGAGGTCATTAGAGAACCGTTCATTTTGAATTTCATGGTTACCTCTAAACTCGTCCAGATGTATTCAGAGATCTACTTTATCTATAGGTCTACTACATTAAGGTCTTGGTACATTTTACAACTAGCAACTTGAGACACAGGGAAAGTATCACTGTATGAGCTCAAGGACATGCTAGATGACCATAAATGACCAATTGAAATGATTATAAATCATAGGGTACATTTTATAGATTTTAGAAACTTGATTCTGATTCAATATTATGTATTTTCTCTATTTTGTTTGGTATTTATTTTATTTCTTGGACCATGTACACTTCTATTGCTTTCCTATGCTGAAATTTTCTCAGGTCGCTCGCTTGCAAAAATTCAACCCTCAAGAGACTTTCTTCCTACTAAAATAAAATATGAATACTTTGGAAAGAATGTATATTAGAAATGATTTTGCTAAAATCATAATTAAAAAAATATATAAATAGGACAGTCTATGCCATCCATGGTTCTGTCGCTCCTGGATATGTCTTAAGATACTGTATGATTTCTATAGACACCATTGAAGATCCCACCGGTCAACCCATGATCTCACTACACCTCCCATAATACAGTGGCATCTACCAGATCAGCAGAGTAGGGAGATACATATTTCTGTTGCTAGGACCCAACATTTTCCTGTGGCTGCTACCTCTGTAGTCACACCTATAACCCACAAGGGAAAATGAGCTGTGAGACACAATCGAAAGAGAGACGCTCTCTCACACAGCAACACCATTCATTCACAGTAACGTCCCTCATTACACAGGTCATGGAGGAACATGGAGGAAAATGTTTTGTGTGCAAAGGTGAACATAACAAAAGGATTACTCACGTATAGTGATCTTTTGTAGTAGTGTAGGTAATGAGCCTTGATACCTCAGAGACCTCAAGAGGAGACAGAAATGCATGTACGTATGGACACATGCGTGCCCACACACACGCACACACTGTTTTCCTATCCCCTTACGATCTGCATCAATCAATGGAAGTGAAGATGTGCAAAAAGACAGGAGAGATATCCCAAAGCCGTGAGATGAGATCTTATGTAAATAAGAACTTGTAGTGCAGGACCACACTGAGGGTTTGGTGAAATTACAAGCATTATTCTTTAGTGAAGCCTGGGCTCATACCCTAGAACTCTCTGTGTGTGTGTGTGTGTGTGTGTGTGTGTGTGTGTGTGTGTGTGTGTGTGTGTGTGTGTGTGTGTGTGTGTGTGTGTGTGTGTGTGTGTGTGTACATGTTTGCATACAGTGCATTCAGGAAGTTTTCAAACCCCTTGACTTTTTCCACATGTTGTACGTTACAGCCCTGTTCTAAAATTTATTAAATTGTTTTATTCCCTCATCAATCTACAAACAATACCCCATAATGACAAAGCAAAAACAAGTTTTCAGAAATGTTTGTGAACTGAAATATAACATTTACATAAGTATTCAGAGATTTGAAATTGAGCTCAGATGCATCCTGTTTCCATTGATCATCCTTGAGATGTTTCTAGAAAAAACAAGGCATGAGATTGAAGGAATTGTCCGTAGAGCTCTGAGACCCCAAGAACACAGTGGCCTCCATCATTCTTAAATGGAAGACGTTTGGAACCACCAAGACTCTTCTTGTAGCTGGCCTTCCGGCCAAACTGAGCAATCGGGGGAAAAGGGCCTTGGTCAGGGAGGTGACCATGAACCCAATGGTCACACTGACAGAGCTCTAGTGTTCCTCCGTGGAGATAGGAGAACCTTACAGAAGGACAACCATCTCTGCAGCACTTCACCAATCAGGCCTTAATGGTAGAGTGGCCAGACGGAAGCCACTCATTAGTAAAAGGCACATGACAGCCAGCTTGGAGTTTGCCAAAAGGCACCTAAAAACTCTCAGACCATGAGAAACAAGATTCTCTGGTAGGATGAAACCAAGATTAAACTCTTTGGCCGGAATGCCAAGCGTCACGTCTGGGGGAAACCTGGCACCATCCCTACGGTGAAGCATGGTGAGACAACAACCCTAAGCACACAGCCAAGACAATGCAGGAGTAGCTTCGGGACAAGTCTCTGAATGCCCAGCCAGAGCCCGGATTTGAACCCGTTCAAACATCTCTGGAGAGACCTGAAAATAGCTGTGCAGCAACACTCACCATCAAACCTGACAGAGATTGAGAGGATCTGCAGAGAAGAATACAGATGTTCCATGTCATACACAAGAAGACTCATGGCTGTAACCTCAGCTTCAACAAAGTACTGAGTAAAGGGTCTGAATACTTAAGTAAAATGCTATATTTCGGTTCAATTTTTTAAATAAATGCCCAAAACCTGTTTTTGCTTTGTCATTATGGGATATTGTTTGTAGATCGATGAGTGGGGAAAAAAACAATTTAATACATTTTAGAATAAGGCTATAATGTAGCAAAATGCTGAAAAAGTCAAAGGGTCTGAATATTTTTCTGAATGCATTGTATGTTTGTGTGTGTGCAAGTGTGTGTACATACATATGTATGTGCGTGCTAGCATGTGTGTGTCTGTGTGCACATGTCACATGAAAAAGGTCTTATCTAGAAATATGAAGAGCAAACCAATCCAATGATCAATCCGCCAAGAAAGTGCTGCAGACTTATCTGTTACCGAAGATACTGAGACACTGGGTTTAGATTTATTTGCATGGACTTTTCATTTCATTCCAGTTTTTTCAACAAGACTGGTCAATCGAAACAATCAAACTTTGACTGTCAAAGAGGGGCTACTGGGACAGCAGCCCTGTCTTTTATAGATACCTTGACCTTTAAACCTAGTCCGGTTACAAAGAGACAGTTCATATTGAAGTCATCCACTGGGAAATAAGGTCAGCAGCTCACTAATGAACTCATGTAGCATACCAACATCAAACTTACACCAGTAGCCTAGCTTAGGCCTACTAGTCATGCTCTGTAAAATGAAGCAAGGTTTTATATACATATATACATATATAGCAAATTAATATATGCATTATATGTGTATTCATTAGACTACATAAAAACAATGCAGATAGTCTCATTTGGAATATGACTAAATATTGTTACTTATCTTCTCTGATTGGTTCATAACACCTACTATGCTACATGTTTTGAACAGCAAGTATGAGGTAATTGTTTGATCACGTGAAAGCTGCAGCAACTGGCTGGGTTCCTTTTGCATAGGCTGGTGCCCCGGGTGGACGGAGTTTACACATACCATTCCATTGGTTTTGATAAAAATCTCCATTCACCCGGGGCACCGGGCCATCCAAAACGAACAGGCCCCTTGTCAAACGATATGGTAGCGCTACAGCGGAGGTTGAAAGCTCCAGCTTCGTAGCTCAGGGGAGCCACGCCCCTTGATGCTGATTGTACAGTTGTACAATCTGGCTAGGGACTATCAACAAAGTGGATATGACGTATAGGGATGTTGTGTGGGAGAATGTATGCATTTGTGCACATGTGGCATATGCTATCAAATGGAAGTAGGGTAGGAGAGAGAAGTCCAGGACATCATATGTTTTCTGGGACAAACATGTGTAACAATACAGCTGTTCCCACCACTATCAAACAGATGTGTGCGTGTGTGTGCATATTTGCGCTTGCGTGCAAGTGTGTTTGTTTGCTTGTTCTTCCTCCTTGAAGATAATGGGTCTGGGTGCGCTAATTCAAAGAGACAACCCACACCTGTCCAAGTGCAACACAGAGGCCAAGTCTTCTCTTCCTGTATACTGTATTTGCACAGCATCTACTCCCTGTGGTGTCTCCATCTGCAAGATGATCACGCTACTCTCTCCACTCCCTCTTCATGTCATCATGACATTATTGTCATACTTTTGTTTTGGCTAATGATTCTGGGCAATTATGCCATCATTTGGGATTCATTAGGACTAAAACCCTAGAGAAAGTATCTGGATTTAACACCATTATACTTAGGGTATAGGCTATGACTAAAATGTTGTGTTTGAAGATGCAAATCAAGTGTAATAACGATGAAACAAATGCTATTTGGAGACACTTCAACAATATAGCAAAGAAGTTAGCCTAATATCAATAAACTATCCACAATCTATGGATTTTTACCAAAACCCATTGGTCTCAGATATAGCCCCGCCTCTACAACAAGCGAACTCACCTTTTCTATAGTGCCAATGCAAACTAGGCGAGAGACCGAGAGTCAAGGGGCGAACTGGGGAACAGGCTAAGCAGCGGGCTTCCAAGCGCGTCTCGCAAATACATCAACGATAGGGCGGGGGACTGGGGACTAGGGCGAACCCGTTTCGACTGCTGAGACTTTCTAGACTTTGCTGAACCATTAAAATAGCCACTCTGCACAGTGCCTGTGCTTTCTGTGTATGCAGTGTGGAAATAAAAATCATTTAAGGCTACATTTGCGAACTGGACAGGAGGAAGGAGAAATGGAGTTTCCATTGGTTTCGGTGAGTCGCGCATTTGGTCTCTGGTAATGCCAGTGGTGTGGGGATCTCCGTGCAGCTCAGGAAAACAGGGCGTCGGAGGATGGTGGTAATGATAGGATCATCATGGCAAACGGAACTGGTACTCTTATGTTGAAATGCGTTGTGGTTGGAGACGGTGCTGTGGGCAAAACGTGTCTGTTGATGAGCTATGCCAACGACGCCTTTCCAGAGGAGTATGTGCCCACTGTGTTTGACCATTATGCAGGTAAAATGATTTTGGAACATGTCATGATCTTACATGAACATTTAGGCTGTGTGTGTGAGAGAGAGACAGGGAGAGATCTTGAATTTAATAATTTCCAGTTACCTGATCCTTCCTAATAAAATCTGACACTGGTAATCTAGTTACTGTTGCATGAGTTTAATCTCTATGCCAATTTGTTTGAATAGTCCCTACATTCCAATGTTCAGGGGAAAGTGAAGCGTGTGTTTGAATGTAGTGCAATGCTTACCTTTTCTACGTTCTTTGTCTCAGATTGCATAGGAATACATATGTTTCTATAAGCAAAACCACTTGGGATAAGAGATCCCTCTGTCTCTTTCTAAACAAGCCTTTTTCGTTGCTTTGCAGTGAGTGTCAATGTTGGCGGAAAGCAGTACCTATTGGGACTGTATGACACAGCTGGTCAGGTACAGTGAGTTTATTTTTACTCTGGCTGGTTGCCAAGCATGCCACGTCCAAGGACACAACCTCTCCCGATGTGACCCCCCCCCCCTTCTCCCGATGTGCACCCCCCCTTCTCCCGATGTGCACCCCCCCACCCCCACACACTGTTAACCAATGGTGCTCTAGACACACCCACAAGCTTGAAATTCTGATCACTCTAAACTGCAACAGGTGACGGTTTTCTCCACATTGCTCTAGTTTCCAGTCAGTCTTGTGTGTGATAGACCGTGGTTGTAGGCCTCGTTAAGCATTTCAATAGGTCTATTATGTAGAGAACAGGGGTCCTATGTCCAGTAGGGAGGTTGTCACTGTCTTGTTTATGGGTTGGTTCTTTACAATGTAGCATTCAAATCTGCAAGTGTATCACTCAACTCTCACTGTACACAGCAGCACGCAGTCAAATGTGCACAGCCATAACATTTTCACTCCCTGTCAGCAAGCTCTCGTGTAAACACACACTCACGTTCTCCTCTAAGACCTTTAGCTCTGTTTTTCCAAGCTGGGTCTGAAAGTTAAGGCATGTCACATGCAGCGGCGAATTGCTAACACTCTTCCCCCGAACCCAATTTTTTTGAACTGTGTAAAGTCCAAATAGGTCCTGAACTGAAACATTATTTGTCTGGTAAATAGGTTTTGAGGTTGAGAAATAATACTATAAGGCCCATTTGTTTGTTCATTAATCAAATATAAGTACATGAATAGTTTAGCTATTGTCTCCGACCAGCCCAAATAATTATTCCCACTCGAATCCTTGGCTACCATAACTAATTCTTTAGAGAAACTATATGATCTTAAAACTACATTTCAGTAGTGTTTCACACAGCTTTTCGTTGCTCTTTGGTGTTTGATTGCAATTCCATATCTGGAGCCTTTTTTGTTTTCTAATTCAGACCGTCTGTGAAATTGAGAAGTTTCCCAGATGTCGACTGTGGGCGCAGAGGCCACAGAGAGTAGTTACTTCTCTTCAAACACAGCCCCTCCACTCCTCCAGCTCGGCTGATCTCTTTATGCTTTTGAGCACAAGGCCAGCTGGTAATGTTTATAACTTCAGCATCTGATCAAAGAAGGGAGTGCTAGAGGGAGGGAATAGAGACCGAGGGGCTGGCTGAGACAGGGGAAAAAACAGAGTGAGTGGGGAGCGAAAAACTGCAAATCTGCTCTGGAACCCTGTAATACAGCCCTATAGGAGACTCGGGCCGGGGGTGTGGAAGAATGCAATGCTAAATACTATACCCCCTCTCTGTTGAGGAACCTCATCCAACCCAGCCACCCACCCGCTAATTCACACACTCCTGCTACAGTCCCCACCTTCTGCTCTGCATCGGACATGTTTTATTGGCTCCAAAGACCTTTTAATACTTATGACCCTGGCAGAGCTGAAGCTCCTGGAATCGTCAGCTGTTTCATAGGGGAAGATGATTAACCATTTGCTCAAAGAGAAGAGAAATGAGTCTCTCATTTCGTCTGTGTAACACTTCTTCCACCACCCGTGTGTTTCATACATCTATACGTAACATGTTCAGTCACATTTCTTAGCTCTTGAACAATGTGGGCCAGGAACAGAATGGAATATACTTTATTGATTTGTTCATTCATCCTCTCTCTGGCTGATGCACTAATCATAGAAAGCTAGCATTGCTGCTGTGGATAGGAGGGGGAAGCAGGAAGTGGATGTTAAGTGCTGTTGTACCCATGGCAACACTGGGCTCTCTACTCACTCTTCACTCGTTCCCTTTTTCTGCTGCTCAGTTTCTCATTTGCTCACTCCCTCCTGCACTCCTCACACTCAGTTGCACATGTCTCTGTCACTGTTCTGTGATGCCCCCACCCCCACCCCCCCTTTTGTTTTGTATAGTGCCTCATTAGGTTTTGTGCCCTCCCTGAGATGTGACCCCTAGACATCCCAGCAGGGGGTAGAGTAAAGTGGGCTCTGCTCTGCTGCTGCCACGGGGCCTTGTTCCTCTCCACTCAGCTGAACACCAATGGCAGCACATTTGAACACGACAGCTAGATGGAGGTTGCTGATGGATGTTTTAAACTGTTTCACCATTGACCACCATAGGTCTAAAGCTCCCTTATTTGGCATGTGATGTAATCACCTTGAATGGGATACCTCAGTCTGAACTATCACTTTAGTCCCCATGTTGGTAAATGCTCAGACAGTTTTGGGGATGAACTGTGAAGTACTGTAATATGTAATATGAAATGCAGTTACTAGCTGGCAATCAACTACCAGTAAGTTACTGTACAATTCACAGTAACCCTTTTACAGTGCAGTGTTCAGACAGTTTTGAGGATGGGCCATGAAGCGTAGTGCCTGCGCTTGTTATTCTCCTTGTGGCTATGTTGGAACAGGCGTCTCTGACACAGCCGCCAGACACGAGGAGGAGGGACTCGCTGATAACATAGACTGTCATGTCAGTGACTCGACACACTCACAGCTGAGATCACATACCCAGCCAAGTAGAAATGCCACAGAAAGCCTCGCCCTGATCGAAATGTAAGAACCCGTATGGGGAGAGCGGTTGGAATATGCCCTGCCATGAGTACCTTTATTAGTTTCTTAACCCTTAGCCTACAATTTCTGCTCCCCTATGGAAATCGAATTAACATAATAAAAAAATATCCAGAAAAATCTGTTGGTTTTAACTAGAGATCTGTTTGTTTGCATGGACTGCGTCTAGGGTTGCACATTTTGGGGAATATTCAGATATGGGAATTAACAGGTATATAGGAATTAACGGAAATATATGCAAATTTATATTAATACCATTTAAATGTAATATTTTTTTGCATGGGATATTATCATATCATATGGAGACTTTTCCTTTTTTCCTTATTTTAAGTAGACATAATTGCAAATTATTACATCCTTCCAATAGAAAAATAATAAAATAATTTGTTACGAATTGAACTTTAATTAAATGAGTTGACTCTTCACATGGGATGATTTCACTGAACAAAAGGGAATATTGAATGATCCCCAATGATCCATCGCATCTCCCAAAAACATTTTCAACATAAATCTGTAAAATGATAACCTAGAAACTAAAGCTTTGGTTGTCTTCCTCTCAGGCATCCATGTAATCTCCCTGGACCTCCTCAATGTCCACCTCTTGAACATCAGACTCTGAGGCCTCATCTTCACTGTCACTTTCCAACCTTGTTGAGGATGGCTCGTTGTCAGGCTCAAAAAGCCTCAAATTTCCCAGATGACCACCCATTTTTCAACCCTTGTATGTTGAAGGCAACAGGGGAAAGTGCCTCAGATCCACATAGTCCCTTGCACCATGTGGCTGATGAGATATGTTGGCACGTCTGCCATATTGTATCTCTATCCCAAAGCCTTTGCTTGGAAGTGTACTTCGCCAGACTGCCAAGAACCTTGCCCTCATCCAGGCCAAGGTGGTGAGACACGGTAGTGATGACACCATAGGCCTTGTTCATCTCGGCACCAGACAGGATGCTCTTGCCAGCATACTTGGGGTCCAACATGTATGGTGGGGTGTGTATGGGCTTCAGACAGAAGTCTTCATGCTTTTTGATGTATTTCAGAACTGCAGTTTCCTCTGCTTGGAGCAACAATGAAGTGGGCAGGGCAGTACGGATTTATTCTCTTACATCTGCAAGCAGAGTCTGAACATCAGACAGGATGGCATTGTCTCACTCAATCTGTGCAATGGCTACTGCTATAGGTTTCAGGCTCCTTACCACTCTCTCCCAAAATAAGTTATCCAGGTGGATCCTCTTGATGGGGCTGTCCATATCGGCAGACTGTGATATGGCCATTTCTTGGCGAAACATGATAACACCACCCCAATGGGTGTGGCTGGGCAGCTTCGATGGGGTGCTCCTATTCTTCTCACTGTGCTTGGAGAGGTAGATTGCTGCTATAACTTGATGACCCTTCACATACCTAACCATGGCTCTCTTGTAGAGTGTATCCATTGTTGTTAGAGCCATGTGATGTCCTTGAGGAGCAGATTCAATGCATGAGCAGCACTGCCAATGGGTGTGATGTGAGTGTAGGACTCTTCCACTTTAGACCAAGTAGCCTTCATGTTCTCAGCATTGTCTGTCACCGGTGCAAATACCTTCTGTGGTCCAAGGTCATTGATGACTGCCTTCAGCTCATCTGCAATGTAGAGGCCGGTGTGTCTGTTGTCCCTTGTGTCTGTGCTCTTGTAGAATACTGGTTGAGGGGTGGAGATGATGTAGTTAATTATTCCTTGCCCACAAACAATCGACCACCCATCAGAGATGACTACAATACAGTCTACTTTCTCTATGATTTGCTTGACCTTCACTTGAACTTTGTTGAACTCTGCACCCAGCAAATGAGTAGGTAAAGCATGTCTGGTTGGTGGGGTGCATGCTGGGCAAAGCACATTCAGAAATCCCTTCCAATACACATTGCCTGTGTGCATCAGAGGTGAACCAGTTGCATACACAGCTTGAGCAAAGACATTCATCAGCATTTCTCTGACTACATTCCTCCATTGAGTCAAAAAAAAACTTTGATTCCAGGAGGACCATGAGCTGTTGCTATCCATAAGGTGTCTGATTTACTTTTGTCAGAGGTTGCTTGTTGTGAGTGCTGAGGGAACTTTATGCACTTGGCCAGATGATTCTGCATCTTTGTTGCATTCTTCACTTATGATTTGGCACAATATTTGCCAAATATATGTACACAGCTTTTCGTTCTTCATTAGCTGCAGTGAAATGTCTCCACATATCAGATAGTGCCCTTGGCATTTCCTGTAAAGTTTAGAATAAAAATTTGTTTTAAAAATTATTACAATTCCATGTACAGATAAACAGTTAGATTAAACAACTCCTTTGAGAGAAATGTTTTAAAATGAAACATGTATGGAAACAGGTGAATTAACACTCCTCGGTTATCAGGCTCAAGCAAGCTAAAACTCACATGGTATCAACAACTAAGTTGCAGGAATTGTTAACAAGTTAGAAATTATTTAAACACACTTTGCTGTAGGCTACTATTTACTAATTAACAAAAAATCATGTATGTCATAAAATATATTCACCCCAGTCCTTGGCTCAGACAGTGTAGTAGTGTGGGCTCAATAGCATCTCATTAGTGTGCAAGATCTTGAGAATCAGCTGTACATGTGATGGAAGAATGCAGTGTGAATGCAAAGGGTTGCAATTCCATTGAATTGGGGATAGTTTAACCAAAATATGCCACAAGACCTAGAATTGCTTCATGTGTATCCCTCAAAAAAAGGTTCACTGTTATAAGCTAAGTTTTTATTTTTTATTTTATTTTTTATGAATTTAAGAAAAATTTCTCAAATTCCAGGGCTTACTTTCCTGAAAAATTCCAGAAATTTACTGGAAAGTGTCCGACCCTTTGCAACCCGAACTGCATCTCAATCCACCGCATCCTTCCGCATATGCGGTGAAAGGTGGCAGAGCAAGAGCTGTGCTTATCAGATCATGAGACATCCCAAAGAATCAGCCTCCTCAAGAAAACATCTGTAGCATCCAAACGTTTTGGCCTACAAACTGTTGTGACCCCTCAATTGAAAGACGAGATACCATCACAAACATGATGTTCTCCATGTTTCTCTAGGATACTCACAAGAATCATCTGAAGGTCCCTGGTACCAGTTTTATAAAATCAAATGGAGATAGTTTCGTGCCTAAAATAAGGGGATAAATACATGATCTTTCTTTCGTCTCTCAGATATAGGACACTTCAAACAAATGTCATTATGATTTCCCTGTTCCATGTAGTGAATATTTTGTTCAATACATTTATATTGGCTAATAGCAGTAATGCCATTCTGTGTTTCATCCAACAATTTGTTTACATTTTATACCTTAAAGGGTCTTAATTCAAAATCAAATAGCTAAACAATCATTGGTTTAACCACCTTAAAACACCCCCCCCTCCCCAGGCATAGACAGAGCTTAGACTCTTTACTAGAAAACCTCTTCTGTCTACCCCTTTGGTGGCCCCCTTTGTATTTTTATGCTTCCTTCTCCCTCCTTCATACTATTTACTGTACATTGTGGAAACATTTATGAAATGCGATGGGGATAAAAGAATGGAGGAACTAGAGATCGCTCCCCCTTCAGAAGACAAGCATGTATGGTCAATTCTTCATGGGTACCTAGCTACCAACTTCTTCGTTGCTAGCTGGCTGGCTAGCTGGGTGGCTAGCTGGCTGGCTAGCTGGGTGGCTAGCTGGCCGGCTAGCTGGTTGGCTAACCAACAGTAGTAGTTAGCCAGTTCACTCATTTGACTTACTAAGGGCTTGCAATCTACACACTGTGGGTATTGATGCAGGTAAACATACCAAAATGTACACCGAATGTAATTAACGTTTTCAAGATACAATATTGTAGTCAGGCAACATATGAGATGTGATTTTAATATTTTCTCTTGCTTCAGCTCAAATATTGGAGGGTCTATCATGGTCCACACAGACCAACACAGTTGTGAAGAGGGCACAACAAAGTGTTTTCCCTCTCAGGAGTCTGAAACGATTTGGCACTGGACTCCGGATCCTCAAAGTTCTACAGCTCCACCATTTAAGAGCAACTTGACTGGCTGCATCATATCTTGGTATGGCAACTGCTTAGCATCCAACCGCAAGGTGATACATGGGGTACTGCGTAGAAGTGGAAGAAGTTTGGAACCACCAAGACCCTTCCTAGTGCTGGCAGCCTGGCCAAACTGACCAATCGGTGGAGAAGGGCCTTGGTCAGGGAGGTGACCAAGAACCCTATGGTCACTCTGACTGAGCTCCAGAGTTCCTCTGTGGAGATGTGAGAACCTTCCAAAAGGACAACCATCTCTGCAGCACTCCAGTAATCAGGCCTTTATGGTAGAGTGTCCAGACGGAAGCCACTCCTCAGTAAGGCACATGCCAGCCTGCTTGGTAGTTGCCCAAAGGGCACTCAGACCATGAGAAACAAACAAGATTCTCTGGTCTGATGAAACCAAGATTGAATTCTTTGACCTGAATGCTAAGCGTCACGCCTGGAGGAAACCTGGCACCATCGCTACGGTGAAGCGTGGTGATTGCAGCATCATACAGGATTCGAGGGAAAGCTAAACGGGGCAAGTACAAAGAGCTCCTTGATGAAAACATGCTCCAGAGCTCTCCGGACCTCAGATTGGGGTGAAGGTTCACCTTCCAACAGGATAACAACCTTAAGCACACAGCCAAAACAACGCAGGAGTGGCTTCGGGACAGGTCTCTGAATGTTCTTGAGTGGCCCAACCAGAACCCCGGACTTGAACCAGATCGAACATCTCTGGAGAGACCTGAAAATAGCTGTGCAGCGACGCTCCCCATCCAACCTGACAGAGCTTGAGGATCTGCAGAGAAGAATGGGAGAAACTCCGCAAATACAGGTGTGCCAAGCTTGTAGCGTCATACCCAAGAAGACCCGAGGCTGTAATCGCTGCCAAAGGTGCTTCAACAAAATACTGAGTAAAGGGCCTGAACACTTATGTAAATATCAATTTTTTTTCAATTCAAAATGTGTAAAAATGTCAACCTGTTTTTGCTTTGTCATTATGGGACATTGTGTGTAGATTGAGGGGGGTGGCTGTAACGTAACAAAATGTGGAAAAGGTCAAGGGGTCTGAATACTTTGAGTTTCATTTCTCATTGTGTATTTATTATTACATGTTAATAGTTTTCTTTCTCTTTTCTTTCTCTCTGCATTGTTGGGAGGGGCCTCTAAGTAAGCATTTCACTGTTAGTCTACACCTGTTGTTTACGAAGCATGTGACAAATGCAATTTGATTTTTACATGCGTTTGAAATGGACGAGAAAGCAGAAGTATCAGCATATTTTCTGTAAGACATCAGCTAAGCTTCATGAAGGCTTTTTCTATTTCCATCAGTTCTTGAAACCACTGCTCTCACAACATTTTATTTATTTAACTAGGCAAATCATTTAAGAACAAATTCTTATTGACAATCACAACCCACTGTTCCATGGTAGGCCAACTGCCTTGTTCAGGGGCAGAACGACAGATTTTATCTTGTCAGCTCGGGGATTCGATCCAGCAACCTTTCGGTTACTCTAACCACTAAGTTACTTACCGCCCCCAAGTGGTAGTAACAGATGCTATCATGGCATCGCCACTAGGTCGCCCAAGACTTCTTAATTATCCAGTGCACAGAATTGAATTCACTTAGATTTTTCTGTTTTTTACCTGATCAATGTTAAGTTAGTTTGTTGAGCTAGTCAGACAGTCATATTAACGATGATTTACTTCCTCCAAGCTTGCCACCTTGTCCATCACCAGTCTTCATGTGTGCACTCTGCATGTATAAACTCGGGTCATTCAGAGTGTGCCGGTGATGTAGAAGGACATCCTTTCAGAATTGGGTATCAGGGAGCAATGAGGAAATGCTTGATCTCATTTACACAGACCGGACCATGTTGTATATGTGAATTAGCTATTGCCGCCACACAATAAACTGAGGCCTATCGGAGATGGCAAGTTTGTCTGATGCCTTCCGCACTGCTTCCTGTAAAGTACTGCTAATGGGAAATAATGCCCAATAGCCACAGTCAGAGAGAGACGGATAGAAAAGCTGCTATCTGATGAAGGTCATCTGTAGAAATCGGCACATCCCTCCATTTCAAAACTAAATTCTAACGGCTAAATGTTTCACTCCCTTCATATAAAAGTGTTCATTGTTCTCATAAAACTGCCTGGCAGCTTGGCAGTGTGTTGTGCATGGTGAAGTCTGGTAGATAAGCACAGAATAAGTTTGCTCTCCTCTGCCTCAGCGAGGAGGAGTAAAAAGATAGCTGCATTTGGAGCTCATTTTTCATACGGTTGAATAATTAATGAGTATTAACTCTGAGGATGTGGTAGTCTTTTGGTGGATATTATGTAAGGAAGGCTGTTGCTCTCTTTCTCCCCAGTGTCTTTGTTCCCCTCCCCTAACTTCTCCCTCTCCTGTGTCTCTCATTACCCACCCTTACATTTCTCCAGGAGGATTATGACCGCTTGAGGCCTTTGTCGTACCCCATGACCGATGTCTTCCTCATCTGCTTTTCTGTGGTCAACCCGGCTAGTTTCCAGAATGTGAGGGAGGAGTGGGTCACCGAGCTGCAGGAGTATGCCCCAAGTGTCCCCTACCTCCTCATAGGCACTCAGGTGAGCCACCCCACCCATAGCTTATCTCTATACTCTTATCTCTATACTCTAATCTCTGGCCATTTCACATGCTGAGTTTCACAGAGTGTATTGTATTCACCTGGCATGTGCTATCCTCATCCACCCTACTCATTCTCACGCCCTACTTCCCATTGACAGGGGAGGTGGGTTATAAAACTGAGCCTCCACTTAAATGTACTATACAGTGGTTTATTTAATTCTTAAGACCATTCACGAACATGCATAAAGAAATATAGGTGTATAGTTCCAAATCATTAAAAAGTAGATGGAACTTAATAGTAAGAGTAAATTTAACTAACTTTCAAATACTTTCCAAAAGATCAAACCACACTTATGGGTGTCCCTCCGCCAGCAATTCCCTGGCCACCAGAAATATAAAATGTCCGTATTGGTGGTGGTGAGTTTAGTGGAGTGGGCCTGTGATTTATCGTTCTTTCAGCTGATATTTACTTCTCTTGTCAGTCCCACCGTAACTCACCTTCTCACACTGCATACTGATGTGGGCCCAATCAATTCACATACTGATGTGGACCCAATCAATTCACATACTGATGTGGACCCAATCCATTCACAGATGACCAGAGCCACAAATCAAACACTACCACAGAAGTGTTAATGAATGTTTGTCTCAATAAAGAGTTTGTTACAACGTATCAGTTGGGCATGTGTGGTAAAGTAGTGTCCCCCCCCCCTTAATCATATAACAATTAACTTTTACCAGTTGAATTTAGACAAGACTTTTGTATAACCATTTTTCTGAAATAATTTATTAAAATGTGCAAATGAGGCAATATTTCATTAAATGCGTTTTAATCACCATTTTTTATTTCAGCGGGCTCTCTCTTTGAAAGCAATTCTAAGACGATTCACAACGATATTGAGCTGGGTACTGATAGGGGAAACTTTGAGTTCAAGCTTTTATTTTAGGCTATTTACAGAAAAATAAGCCCTAGATGCTTTGCTAGCAATAGACAAGAAATCTACAGGGGCCGGCCAATTGGATCCTGGTCTGCTTAAGTGTGCATTGCCCATCGTTGTTGGCTCAATAACCCAAATGTTTTAGTTTTATTTAACATTGTTATCTGGAAATATTCCAAAAATATGGAAATCCGCTCTTGTGCTGCCACTCCATAAGGGTGGAGAAAGTAGAGATCTTAACAATTATCGCCCCATTTTAAGGCTTTCGCATCTAGCTAAGATTCTTGAATCCTTGGTAAATGTACAACTTCGCACTTTTTATTTGAGAAATGTGTTTTTTGTAAATCAATAAGACAGATACCACTTTAGTTGTTGATGATCTTATCAAACAAAGCAGCACATTTCATATTAAATGCTTTTGATACTGTTGATCATGCTATTTTCTTGAATAAGTGGTCTGAGGCCTGAGCTATGATGCCTGTTCTTGGTTTCACGGTTATCTTAGTGACAGAACTCCGATTTGTAAAACTTGTGCTTAATATGAGCAAAACAAAATACATGTTTTTAAACTCTCGCACAAATGTTTCAGATGAACTACATGTTCACTCATTAGATGGTTCTCTAATCAAACGTGTCCCGCAAATAAATGCTTAGGCATTTGGATTGATGTGGATTTGACTTTTTAAAAACATATAGATGAGCTGGTTAATTAAGAAGCTAAGATTTAAAGTTGTCTTTTTCTACAGAAACAGATCGTGCCTTTCTCTAAGCAGTAGGAATCAGATTATTCAGTCAACCTTTTCATATGTTCTTGATTATTTATCAAAGTGCAGCTGCTGCTACTCTTAAAAGTTTGGATGCCATCTACCATAGTGCCATTTGTTTTGTTACAGGTGACAGTTTTGATTCACGTCCCTGAATCCTGTATCAAAAGGTTGGCTGGACTTTGCTAAAAACCTGTAGATCTCTACATTACATCACTACATTTGGCCCTACTTCATAAACTTCCATCTTATCTAACTGTGCTAAGTGTGCTAAGTAAATCTAACTGTGCTAAGTATAGACAGCGGAGTTGCCTTACCTGTTCATAGGATTGGTTAACCCTTAAGGTTCGTAGGGTCTCCACTGAGCTAGGTAAATCAGATTTTTAGTTTCAATGTTTTCAAATTGATAAAAAATAAGAAACAGATGCCTTATTTACATAGGAATTCAGACCCTTTGCTATGAGACTCGTATTTGAGCTCAGGTGCATCCTGTTTACATTGATCATCCTTGATGTTTCTACAATTTGATTGGAGTCCACCTACGGTAAATTCAGATTGGACTTGATTTGGAAAGGCACACACCTGTCTATATAAGGTCCCACAGTTGACAGTGCATGTCCAAAAATAAAGCCATAAGGTCGAAGAAATTGTACGTAGAGCTCAGAGGCAGGATTGTGTCAAGGCATGGATCTGGGGAAGTGTGCCAAAAAATTCCTGCAGCATTGAAGGTCCACAAGAACACAGTGGCCTCCATTATTCTTTAATGGAAGAAGTTTGGAATCCCAAAACTCTTCCTAGAGCTGGCCGCCCGGACAAACTGAGCAATCGGGGGAGAAGGGCCTTGGTCAGGGAGGTGATCAAAAACTTGGTCACTCTGACAGAGCTCCAGAGTTCCTCTGTGGTGATTGGAGAACTTTTCAAAAGTACAACTCTCTGCAGCACTCCACCAATCAGGCCTTTATGGTAGAGTGGCCAGACGGAAACCACTCCTCAGTAAAAGGCACATGACAGCCAAAAAACACTCTTTCTACAGTGAAGAGGCAACTCCGTGATGCTGGCCTTCTAGGCAGAGTTGCAAAGAGAGCCATATCTCAGACTGGCCAATAAAAAAGAAAAGATTAAGATGGGCAAAAGAACAGACACTGGACAGAGGGAACTCTGCCTAGAAGGCCAGCATCCTGGAGTCGCCACTACATTGTTGACGTTGAGACTGGTGTTTTACGGTTACTATTTAATGAAGCTGCCAGTTGAGGACTTGTGAGGCGTCTGTTTCTCAAACGAGTCACTCTGATGTACTTGTCCTCTTGCTCAGTTGTGCACCGGGGCTCCCACTCTTTCTATTCTGGTGAGAGCCAGTTTGCGATGTTCTGTGAAGGGAGTAGTACACAGCATTGTATGAGATCTTCAGTTTCTTGGCAATTTCTCGCATGGAATAGCCTTCATTTCTCAGAACAAGAATAGACTGACTGGTTTCAGACGAAAGTTCTTTGTTTCTGGCCATTTTGAGCCTGTAGTCAAACCCACAAATGCTGATGCTCCAGATACTCAACTAGTCTAAAGAAGGCCAGTTTTATTGCTTCTTTAAATGAGGACAACAGTTTTCAGCTGTGTTAACATAACTGCAAAAGGGTTTTCTAATGATCAATTAGCCTTTTAAAATAATAAACTTGGATTAGCTAACAATGTGCCTTTGGGACACCGGAGTGATGGTTGCTGATAATGGATCTCTGTACGGCCATGTAGATATACCATCAAAAATCTACTGTTCTCAGCTATGATTGTTAATGTTGTAAATGACTATGTCTACACTCTATTTCTGACCAATTTGATATTTTAAAATGGGCAAAAAAATGGCTTTTCTTTCCCAAGCAAGGAAATTTCTAAGTGACCCAAAACTTTTGAACGGTAGTATATTATTTACAACATAACAAAAAATGATCTCTTGGCAAGTCTGGAGAATATATCTAAAGATAACCACACAAGTTGCTGAATGCAGATGCTTCTGAAGCTAAGAAATTAGTTGGCATGTCGGAAAAGTCTGACTTTCGGGAAATGGGAGTTAAGGACAAGTACCCTGAATTCAGACTACCAAATATCATCTCTTGAAAGTAAGTTACCAAATATAGTCCAGTTTGTAACATTCTCTATGAAATGGGCTTTTTAAAATCTGTAATTTAATATAGTGAGCTTTGAAATTGTTGATGAATGTCCATTTTAAAGTGGTTAAAATGTAGTGGAAAGTGGTATGACAACCTAAAGAAATACATATTTTAAAAAACTTGATAAATGTATATGTTTACTTTTTTTAAATACTTATATTAATGGACCAAAATAACAACAAATCAAAACATTAAAAAAGGCAGCCTGTAGTGCCTGGCCTCATATTGGGTGTTAGTAAGAGAGGAACAGCGTGACTGAGCATGCATTGTGTGTGTGTTCTGCACTCAAAAGAAAATGAAGGGACGAATGCCTCATGGTTGAAGTTGAATACATATGAAGGAATAATATAATAGAGAACCAGCAGGGTAGCCTAGTGGTTAGAGTGTAGGGGCGGCAGGTAGCCTAGTGGTTAGAGCATTGGACTAGTAACTGAAAGGTTACAAGATCGAATCCCCGAGCTGACAAGGTAAAACATGTCATTCTGCCTCTGAACAAGGCTGTCACCGAAAATAAGAATTTGTTCTAAACTGACTAGCCTAGTTAAATAAAGATAATATGAAAACAAGGTTTGGATTGTGTTTGGAAATAATGCAAAGGACTAATATGGCACATTTCTCAAGATTAACATTGTCTGTTTGAATACTACAGCAAAACTCCATAGAAGAATCATGAAACGGGAAGAGCACCTCTTTGGTAGTTGAAGTCAAATGTGGGGTGCTCTTTGAAAATGGGGAAGAAGATCCATTTGGTCTCCCATCCAGTCCTGCTCTGCTTAGCTTTGATATTTGCCACTGACTGTTACCACTCATGAGAGTGATTGAGAAATCTCCACTTAATAGATTCATTGTGGCTATCAAATTCATTCCAAAGGGTAGGTTTAAATTCAACTGAAAATAGACAATACAGGGTTTCAAGCTTTGGTTAATTTCAAATGGAATATAGAAGTTAATCCAAAATCCAATCAAACTGCATTTTAAGATTGTTCTGATTTAGTCCTATTTTTTTATTACTTACATTTTTGGTTGAACTGGAGATGTGAATTCAGGACATCAATTATTCATTTGTAGACCAACTGGAATTAAAGCCAGACTCTGTGGCACAAATGGAATCTCCTTTAAATGTTTGCTTGTGTTGTTGCCTTCTGTCTGTACTGGGTCTGAAGTTCAAATGTATGCAGATGATACAGTGATATATGTACATGCAAAGAGCAAACAACAAGCTGCACAAGAACTCACTACTGTAATGGTCCAGGTTACAAAGTGGCTCAGTGACTCGTGTTTGCATCTCAATGTGAAAAAAACTGTTTGCATGTTCTTCACAAAGAGGGCAACAGATGCTACTGAGCCAGATGTCTATGTGTCAGGGGAGAAGCTCCAGGTGGTATCCGATTTTAAGTACCTTGGCATCATACTTGATTCCAACCTCTCTTTTAAAAAGCATGTGAAAAAGGTAATTCAAATAACTAAATTCAACCTAGCTAATTTCCAATTTATACGAAATTGTTTGACTACAGAGGTAGCAAAACTGTACTTCAACTCTATGATACTCCCCCACTTAACATACTGCTTGACTAGTTGGGCCCAAGCTTGCTGTACAACATTAAAACCTATTCAGTCTGTCTACAAACAGGCTCTCAAAGTGCTTGATAGGAAGCCCAATAGCCATCATCATTGTCACATCCTTAGAAAGCATGAGCTCTTGAGTTGGGAAAATCTTGTGCAATACACCGACGCATGTCTTGTATTCAAGATCCTTAATGGCCTGGCTCCCCCTCCACTCAATATTTTTGTTAAACAGAAAACCCAGACATATGGCAGCAGATCCACAAGGTCTGCCATGAGAGGTGACTGTATAGTTCCCCTAAGGAAAAGCACCTTTAGTAAATCTGCATTCTCTGTGAGAGCTTCCCATGTCTGGAATACACTGCCATCAGACACACATAACTGCACCACATATCACACTTTCACAAAATGCTTGAAGACATGGCTAAAGGTCAATCAGATTTGTGAACATGGTCCCTAGCTGTGTGTTGCCGCTTTCCATGTTGTCTGTTGTCTATAGCTTGTGAGGTGTGGAAAAACTTTGTTGCTTTTATGAATTTTGTCTTGCTGCTTTTTGTTCTATGTTGCTCTGTCTGTATGCTACGTCTTGCTTGTCCTATGTTGCTCTGTCTGTATGACATGTCTTGCTTGTCCTATGTTGCTATGTCTTGCTTGTTCTTTGTTGCTATTGTCTATATTGTAATTGTTTTTAATAACCTGCCCAGGGACTGCGGTTGAAAATTAGCCGGCTGGCTAAAACCGGCACTTTTACTGAAACGTTGATCAATGTGCACTGTCCCTGTAAAAATAAAAAATAAATTCAAACTCAAACCAAACATTTTTGTAATCCAGTAAATAGCCTTCAATTTAAGGCTATTTTACAAACTAATGTAACAATATATATATTTTTAACTTGTTAAATGAGTAAAACACAATTGGACACATTGAGGTTACTGCAACAAAGATATTCTTAATCATAGAAAGTGTGCATGTTCAAGATAGCATGCAAAAGTAGCAGGTCTGTGGAGATCTTCACAATTGCGATTGAATAAATCTGCGAAGAATCTCGAATGGCATTGATCAGTTGCATGACATACTTGAATGATCTCAATTGCAGTCGAGGTCATTTGTTGTGCTCGATGGAGCACGGTGATAACGTTGTCGTGTAAATAAACTAAATATCTGACATTGTTCCCTTTTTGAACTTTTGGTTTTTAAATGGTTGAAAGTGCAGCAATAACAATTTGTGAGAGAATTAAAACCAAAAATATGACATTGAGAATTTGGTTGTGGTTAATGATGGTTGAAAAGATGGTCATAACACATTGTTAAATTCCCAAACTTTTGGCTGTCTTTTTGAGTGGGTGAAAATAGGTTGTATTCTCATTGATCAAACGTATTAACTAAATATTACCAAATGATTCGCGTTGAAATGATGTGGTGTGCCCAGTGGGTAGTTGAATGAACAAGTTGTTCACTCAAGTGAATAAGTTGCTCAAGATTGGCTGTGCTGATTGGAAATAATGTCTCTCCCTGTTTCAGATTGACCTGCGTGATGACCCCAAGACCATTGCCAAACTGAATGACATGAAGGAAAAACCCATCACCACAGAGCAGGGCCAGAAGCTAGCCAAGGAGGTATGTACCACTGTGGGGCCAGGAGGGAGGTTAGAAGGAATTTTTAGTGTGTAGGAGAGACAACTTTACACAGATGGTCTGTCCCTCATCAAACCAATTCTGTATTAAAATTATTATAAAGCTTGAATATATTCAGTTTTGGGCATTTGTTGATTGAGTCTCACACACAAGACTTCCTCCCCAAGCTAGTTTAATCCTATGTTGATAGTTGAGTGACAGCCTGTTCCTCTCCAGATTGGTGCGTGTGTCTACGTGGAATGCTCGGCTCTCACCCAGAAAGGACTGAAAACTGTGTTCGATGAGGCCATTATCGCTATCCTGAACCCCAAGAGGAAAAAGGGAATGTTGAAGAGAAGACTGGGGCCACGCTATATCAACTGCTGCCTCATCACGTGAGAGATGCAAACATCCAAAAACACCTGGGTCGTATTTATTAGGGCATGCAATGGAAAAAAATTTAAAACATGTGAAAACAAAAACAAGCATTTCTTATTGGACAAGATCAGGAAGCACCACCCTGTTTCAGGCTGTTTTCTTCCATTTGGTGCCTAATGAATACAAACCAGAATGAATGACGGAGACCGCGGAGAGGACATAAAAGGGGGGAGAGAGGCTGAAGGACCAGGACAAGGACCCTATTTTTAGTTCGGGGTTCTTGAGCGGTTTTGTCCCTCCTGCTGTCGACCAATGGAGTTAGGGGGCAGCTTTACTACCAAAGGAGCACAATACCCAAGTCAACAACGCCCTTCAGTAAGACTTTATTTGCCTTTATAAGTACTTTAAAAAAAACATGCTGTAAGCTGTCAGAAAACCCATAGGTATCACATGCCCATTTAACTCCTAATATGACATGTATTTTTAATAATATATGCTGTAGCAATTAACAAATGGGTTGACTGCATTTTTTGAAGGCGCTTTCCATCAAGCCTCCAAGCGCTTTACATTGTGTGTTTGAGTAACTCACCTCAGCCACAACCAATGAAATACTTTGTTTAAAAGAACAGGCTATTCCCCTCAACTATGGGGAGTTGTCTTTTTTTTCTACTCATCCCATATTTTATAACATTATCTGCTCTTCTTGCTCAGTTTGCGGTGCTTGCAGTATTATTACTAAACTTGGACTTGAATTAATCAGTAACCCAATGGTGGCCAAATAATTGAATGCACACAGCTGCATGGGATACAGACTCTTTGGGGAGAGAGGCACACAACATGAAGCACACTCCACATACCTATCCTTGTCCAATAAAGCACAGTTAAAAGTCGACCCGCAAACCCCTACCATTAGCATTATCGTGCTGACCTGAACATACTGTGTGTTGATGGCTGCAGAACCAGTCCATCCCAATTCAGTTCGGCTTGGCTCAGTAGTGTGAAAATTCTGTCATTGAAGCACAGAACATATCATGGTTACAACATCCACCCCCAAAACGCCAAGGGGGTGCATGCATGAGCACAATAAGCCTGCTCCAACCATATTCCAACCCCAGCCATATTCCAACCCCCTCTTCAGACACATATGCCTTCCCCAGCCGGAAGATATCTCTTCTTTTTTTTGTGTGCATTTTTCTATCCATTGGGAAGGTGCTTGCCGTCTGCCTGATCTTAGTTTTTTTTTTAGGACACAGTTGGACTTGTTGATTATTTTTTTTAGAAAGCTTTAATGTATATGGTGCTCCTCTCTTTCTCGTTCTCTGTCCCAGCCTGCTGTGCTCTGTAGTGTTTTCCCTAGAAGAGCGGAGTGGATTATTGAGTGTTGACATTCTCTATTTACCAGGAAGTTGTGGCACATGCTGCTACTGAGGTAAACTGAATGGATCTATAGCGGTGCAGAAACAAGTGCAGCTTCTGGTTAATCCTTTTCTCTACTCAATAAATGTGTTTTACTATCTAAAGACTTTCTTTGGGGTCTTCCTTGAGGATGTGTTACAGGACATTATGATGTTTGGTTATGTATAGATGTTGTTTTTATAAGTACAGTATTGGGCACACTTGATTTGGATCCGTTGCTAGCTAGGCCGTGGTGACCTCGTACAAGAAGGAGTGTCTTCGAAGTGTGTCACACATGTGATTCCTCCCGAAACCCAGAACAACAAAGACCATGATTCACACAATGTAATCCATAGAACAGTAATTTGAGGAAGGATTGTTGAAATGACATTTTGTATCTAGAAGCATAATTGAGAAATAATTGATCCAAGTTTAAGACTCCATGGTGTTTAATCTGTAGGTGCTACAAAGCAAACATTGGTGTCATGTGAAGCTTTACAGCTTGCTCAGTAATATGAGTAGTATTTTGTATTTTTTTTTTAAATTTGGCTAATTATTTCATATTTTCTAATGACATCTCTGCTACTTTTAACGTTAAGATCCAATTTGTAAGCATTTTCCAAGAGTGAATGTGAAAATGGTCACCCTCTGCTGGTAATTTACAGTATGTGCAATGTTACAAGTATTGTAAAAGGAGGGCTGTTACTTGTTACATTACCTACTATGCCAATTCATCTGTATAAAATGGGCCGTAACTTTTAAACTAGCAGAGTTCCCACCCTGGAACTTTGATATGCCGGTAGAGTATATTATGTTCAACAATTATTTATTTTTTAAATGTGCCTCATCAAATAGTTTTCTATATTCATGTTTATTTTTCAATATTCATAAATTATGTAAATGTTTTTTTTATTGACATCAAAAAAATACTCATTACAGAGCAAGGGGTGAAGCTTCAAATGACCCAAATGTTTGCTTTGTAGCATCTACATTTTCCAAGGTAATGTAATCGAACGACTGGATCGCATCTCTAGCAACTAAAATACGAGAAAGTATGAATTCGATTATATAACTGAAAATATGAACGGGGAAAAGTGTTTCTACCGATACATGTCTGCTTTCATGTTTTTCTTTGGCAACTGTGGTATAAGTGGGACAAACGCCTCCGTTCTGTACATCACCTTGGAAAAATTAACTCCGCAAAGGGACTGGGCTCCGCCTCATCCCGCTGTGTCATCCATTACTTCCAAGGTAATGTTGTCACGAGAATTATGTTCTCAGTGTTCATAAACCCAATTGAATTGATTACTCAGCCTGATACCCAGAATTTGTAGGAAACTGGTTGGAATGAATCAGACGGAGGCACAGCTACAATTCTCAGGAATGTTTATTTAGAGAGCTCTCCTTTCCGGTACATTGGTCTATATACCTCACATTTCGTCAAATGTCAAACCTCCTCTCAGATACAATGGCAACATAGTTCACAAGTTTTTATTTTTAATTTTTTTAATTTTACCTTTATTTAACCAGGCAAGTCAGTTAAGAACAAATTCTTATTTTCAATGACGGCCTAGGAACAGTGGGTTAACTGCCTGTTCAGGGGCAGAACGACAGATTTGTACCTTGTCAGCTCGGGGGTTTGAATTGGTCTAACCTTCCGGTTACTAGTCCAACGCTCTAACCACTAGGCTACCCTGCCGCCCCAAAGCCCCAAAGTCTTCTCCAACTCATACATTGTCTGCCACCTGTTAAACAATCTACTACAAGCCCAAGGTCTCTCCCCTCCCTAGGTGGGGACAGAATGTCCTGTAAGGAACACAGTAGTCCAGCCTGTCTGACGATAGCTCCATTTCACACTTGCACCCTGCTCACATACTAAAAAGGAACAGAAAGTCCTTGTTCTAATTCTTGACTAAAACTACACACATTAGATTTAGTTTTATGATTCTAATAAGTTTCATACAATCATACAGTGACAGGGTAGTATTCTGTTAGTTATAGCTCTACGTTAAATGTATACATCATTTAGTCATTATTCATAAATTTCATAACAAATGTACAGAACGTTGGCGTTTATCCCTTATACTTTTAGATTAAAATGGTCAACAATCCTTCCTCTATAGGACTACTCTATGGATTAGTAAATGGTTCCAAAATGACCATCTTAATGCTTGAGGAAAAAATACCTCCAGACACAGATCTCGATGACCAGAATCCTATATTATATGGTTTGGGTCAGGTCACATGCTCAGGAAATACTCCTGGCCCTATATGTGTCATTAACTGCTTCAAAGTATGAATATACAGAATGACCAGACAAGATCACAGAAAGCTGAACCAGATTCATTCTTTAAGGGCAGCTTCAAAGCTAAATCAATCATTGAGAGCTTGAGACAAGGTTCTATCTGCAAAAAGATTATTCTGAGATAATTGGCTTTATCATTCTGAACCCTCGTTGGTTTGTTTTATCTTGTATTCTTTTGAACTTAACATGTATTGGGGATATTTAGAGTATTATGTAGGTAGAGAACATTGAACAGAACAAGGCTACGTCAATAATAAAATGTTGACAAAAACGCAGATAGAACCTTACAATACCAAGCTCTCGTCATGTTGATTTGCAGAAATGTTCATCTCGGAACCCAGGGCTAGATTTACGCACACACTGGCCAGCTGCTTGATCATGAGAGACTACAGAAAAAAAATCTACATTTTTAAGCTGAGGGAATAGATTCAAGAACAGTCCACAAAATCCAGATAAAGACATTAGGTTAGACCCTAAGACCCAACCCAGATGACTATTTGTGTGGTCAATTTAAGAACTCCATCTCAGGCAGAGGAACTGCTGTGTGACGGTTCAAAGAGACATTTAACCTTCCATCAAAAAGTTAGACTTCTCTTGCGCAACATCAGTTAAACTAACGGCAACACCCTGTGTCAGTGGAGTAAAGATATCTTAAACACTATTGTATAAATAGACCAGACAAATTCTTGGGGGGGGGGGGGGGTCGGGACTCATGTAAAATATACTGTGTGTGTGAAATGTATATAGGTTCAGAACTTTTGTGAGACCGCACAGTTAAGAATATATGGCAAATAGAAATCAAACTGGATGGTCTTCAGAAATAGATGGGAGGGGTTGAGGGTAGCTGAAGGATAGAAGTAAAAACAAATGAAAGATAACTATTGGAAAATAGATCGTGTACATCATTTATATAGTATGTATAATCTGGAAGTAGAAGCCTAAGTGTTGTTCATTAGTTTACTCCAGTTAGGGGAGGGATATATTTAAAAAATATATATATATTTAAAAAAATATATATAATTGTTTTTTTTATATGTGTGTGGTGTACAGTGTATTCAGAAAAAAATCTACTTAAAAAAATCTACTTAAATCTATGGCAAAACCTGAAAATGGTTGTCTAGCAATGATTAACAACCAATTTCACAGAATTTTGAAAAGAATACTGGCCAAAATATTGCACAATCCAGGTGTGAAAGACACAGCTGTAATCCCTGCCCAAAGTCCTTCTACACGGTATTGACTCAGGGGTGTGAATTCTTAAACAATTCTGCGACTGAAACGAATACATCAGATTACAAATATTTAAAGGAGAGCAAATCAATATACAATCCTGAAATCAGCTGTAGCTGTCAATAGTAAAACCATGTTAGTGAACCTGAATCTGGAAAATTGATAAAGTTGCTTACGGATATGGTAGACTCCTCCTCACCCTATTCACATTGTGCAATGTTTATGTCCTGGTACTGGGTTACCTTCCAGCGACTCCTCAGACACTTGTGTACATCGCAGAGCAAAAACAAGAATGCCAAATGAGTCTTCTCTGTCGATGTTGGTGACGTGGCTCAAACGGTTCAGTCTGGACAGACAGTTTTGTGAGAAGACCCCTTTCGAAATTTGGACGCGGGCATCAGGCGACTGCCGTAGAGTTTGTGGATGTCGTAGGGCAAAACAAGCGACACTGGTGGGATCTCATGAGTTGCTCGCTCAAACGTTTTGGGTTTTGTATACAAATGTGACAATTTCTTGCCTGGATTCCCATGTGTAGAAAAACGAGGCCCCGTGTTATGGAATAGACGCCAGCTTTATATCGGCAGAAAGAGGAGATGAAGCTAAAGCCACTGCAAGAAACGGTAAGTCTCTAGCATGTTCAAAATGGCGTCACGTCAATCAACTCCTCCGACGAAAAGAGTCCCCTCTCTGCTTGTTGAGGCGAAGGGTGGTGGTGGTGGGGAGGACGGCAAGTACAAATCTTTATCTATGCCGGGTAAGTCTTGCATGTTTCACCAGTGTCCAATACAAAGGAACATGCACACTGTGCCAGGCAGGACAAATTGCCCGCTATGTTTCTGTATCTTTCCCGGTATTCAAAATATTATTATTTGCTAAAGATGAAGTCTTCAAAGTCAAAACAGTTACAGGGACACTTTTACATGTCATGATCACTTACTCTATTGATTTACTTCTTTGTTAATGTTTTTGCCCATTTGTATCGGTTAGAAAACACATTCTTAGTTTGACTAATTTCTAAGAAGGTTCTTAAAAGCTCTTTTTCTCAATGCTTCATTGTGATAGCCGATGTGTGGTGAATTTTGTGGCACAAATGATGGCTGTGCTTTGTCGAGGTTACAATGTGAAGGGATTTGAGGGAAAATGCCATTGTGTCTATTTGTGTTATTTTTATACCAAAAATCATTGTCATTATTATGGTTATCGTTAATTGTATTCGTACTGTATTCGTAGCAGTTGGAGGGGAAGTAAAAACAGAGTTATTGTCATCTGTGACCAGTTTGAGATTATGTAGCTACAGTAAATATAGAAACTCCAAACATGATGACTTTCCATGGTCATCTACTAGTGCTTGTCTTGGGTCGGAGCTCACCGAAGCTGAGTACCGGCATCTCAAATTCTCTACTGCTTGAGCTCCTGTTCTTCTTATAAAATACTATTTCAGTCCAAGTCAAGTCTATTACTGTTAAATCAGATCAGATACCACTGTCTGCTGCCAGTCTCCCCTCTACAGGACGAAATAGTTCCATCCCCAACTTAAACCCAAAGTCTTACTGAAGATCCAGCCATATGTTTGGTACAGTATATGCATGGAATGGTCAAATCAGAGTTCAGCTCCTGCTCCTAGGAATCTCTGACTTGTACAGTTACTTGAAACATGAAGTGTGACGTACTTCATGTAAAGCCTAGGTTAAGTCAGATCAAAGTCGGTGAGCGTTCTGCAAAGTTGTGTCCTCTGGATGCAATGTAAGACCAGACCCACACAGAAAGAGATTATTGTGAAGTGAACAATAGCTCATATTGATGTGACGTAGTGGACAAATACATTAAACTTTGAGTTAACTTAACAGCCTTAGTGAGCATAACATGTTACTTTAAGATGATTTAAAAATATATATATCTAATCTAGGATTCGCAACTCGTGATCCGTGCAGAACAACTGTGGTATGCCATTTGATGAACATCCCATACATGAACTATTCAAGGATGGACAGTACATATTGACATTGGTTCTCAGACCTACGGCCAGTTTTAAAATCGCGTGGCTATCGTCTCTGACTGGCAAGCAGTCACATTATCTGTAAAACCCAAGTGGATATCGCAGAGTGAAACAAGTAATATCAGCGATGAAATCCACAGAACAATCTCATCAAATCTTTAACTTTCTTCATAATGTTTGACTATGTGAATGACTTGCCGGAGGATCGTTAATGTCACATGCCAGCCTGATTGCTAGCGTGTTGCACATGCACAACTAGTTTTCACATGCACAACTGATTTAGCATAGGTGAGTTCCAAAACTGTCTCTGCATGATCACATGTACTTGGTGTGCCTGCCATCCAGTGGCAAAAGGAAATCATTTGGTTCCACTTGAAATGAATTACAACTTTTAAAAGGCTTTAGATAGCATACTTTGTCTTCATAAGCACAACATAAATGCTTCACAAATCATCTATAAGCTTAAGTCATGCTTTAATGGTGGTTAAACATTTTCATTTAAAAGATAGAGGATAAGTGTTTCCGATGAGGTCATCTGGTGTGTATTGTGATTTTAACCAGCTATAATCAGGCGTGTCTACTCATAATTGGTTAAAATCACAGCTTCACTGTACAAATAAATACTTGGGGGAGTGTATGTTGATGTTGGGGTGGTGCTGGATGTGATGAATATGAAGTAGATTTTTAAATCTAATTGAACCAGTTTCTCCCTATATGTACTTACATATTTGATTGTTTTGACAGGACAAATGTAAGGGGATCAGAACTCTGATCTCTTTAAAAAAAAAAATACAATTTTTTTATATATATATATGAGGAAGGTTAGAGGTACAGTAGGTGACGATAATGGGATATACCATGCTCATTTCGATCAAACAATACCATATCGAATTATATCTATTGGTTTCTACCAATAGTTATTAGTGTGCTTGCTGAAGCTAACACAATATAATGTGGAAAAAGTCCAGGGGTGTTAATACTTTCCGAAGGCATTGTAAATGGGAAGGTGCACACAGCACAGAAGGAGCGAAGGAGACGAGACCAAAAATACAACATGAGAACAAGCAGACAGAAGCGCTCATGAAAACGGGGGATGAAAAAAGACATTGATTCTCGCGATACAGGCATTTGGAATATCGTGCTAAAACATGCATTCGAATAAATCTAATTAATTCGATATATCGCCCAGCCCTAGGAGATGTGGGGTTCTAGTCAGGATAAGGTGGAGAGCAAACCATCCACCGCTTCCGAGTATATTATTCGCTAACGTTCAGTCTCTGCACAATAAAGTAGATGAGCTTTGGGCGAGGATCTCCTTTCAGAGATGCATAAGGGACTGCAACATACTCTGTTTTATGGAATCAAGGCTCTCCGGATATATTGTCACCGTCCATACAGCCAGCGGGATTCTCTGATCATCGCAAGGACAGGAAGAAAAAACTCTCTGGGGGGAAAAAAGGTGGAGGGGTATGTCTCATGATAAACTAGTCATGGTGGGATTGTGGTAACGTACAGGAACTCAAGTCCCTTTGTTCTCCGGATCTGGAATATGGCACCATCAAATGCAGAATACATTAGATCAAGATTATTTTCTTCGGTGATTGTCACTGCCGTGTATGTTCCCTCCTAAGCCGAAAACAGCAATGGCTCTTAAGGAACTTCACTGGACTTTGGAAACTGCATATCCTGAGGCCGCATTTATTGTAGCTGGGGATTTTAATAAAGGAAATCTAAGGAAAACGCTCCAGAAATTCTACCAACACGTGCTATACGTGGAGAGAACAAGCTTGACCATTGTTACTATCCCCTCTGGGAAGGCTACAACCCCCCCCCTCCCTTCAGCAAATCAGATCACACCTCCATCCTGCTCCTCCCTGCCAATAGGCAGAAACTTAAACAGGGAGCACCTGTGATAAGGACTGTTCAAGGTTGGTCTGACAAATCAGAATCTATGCTTCAAGACTGTTTTCATTACGCAGACTAGAAAATGTTCCGCATCGCCTCTGGGAATAGTATCGACGTATACACTGACTCTGTGACTGGGTTCATCAGGAAGTGCATAGAGAAGGTTGTTCCTACTTTGATGATTCTAACCAAAAAACGGATTCAAGCAACACTGAAAGCGCGAACCACCACATTTAACCATGGCAAGGTGACTGGGAGCATGGATGTGTACAGACTAGCTATGACCTCCGTAAGGCATTCAAAGAGGCATAACAACAGTACAGGGACAAAGTGGAGTCGCAACTCAACTGGGTCCTAGACTTCCTGATGGGGCGACCCCAGTTGGTGAAGGTAGTCAACAACACCTCCGCCATGCTGATCCTCAACATGGGGGCCCCACAGGGATGTGTGCTCAGCCCCCTCCTGTACTCCCAGTTCACCCATGACTGCGTGGCTATTCACGTCTCCAACTCAATCATCAAGTTTGCTGACACAACAGTGGTAGGCCTGATTACCAACAACAGTGAGACAGTGGTGCCAGGAAAATAACCTCTCCCTCACCATAAACAAAATGAAGAGATGATCGTGGACTACAGGAGACAGCAGAGAGAGCACGCACCCATCCACATCGTCTGGGCTGCAGTGGAGAGGGTCAAAAGCTTGAAGTTTCTCAGCATGCATGGAGAAACTCTCCAAAATACAGGTGTGCCAAGCTTGTAGCGTCATATCCATGAAGACTGGAGGCTGTAATCGTTGACAAAATGCAATTGTGACATTTCAGTGTTTTTTTTTAAATAAATTGGCAAAAAATCTAAAACATTTTTTGCTTTGTCATAATGGGGTATTGTGTGTAGATTGATTGCGGGGGGGGGGGGGGGGCTATTTCATACTTTTTAGAATAAGGCTGTAAGAATTTTGGGAAAAAGTCAAGGGTTCTGAATACTTTCCGAATGCACTGTAAACACTGCTCGCTCTGATATTTCTTAATTACTTAATTTTTTATGTGTGTATTGTTATTGTACTGCTAGATATTTCTGCACTGTTGGCGCTAGAAACATAAGCATTTCGCTGCACTTGTGATAACATCAGCAAACCTGTGTAGGCGACCAATAAACGTTGATTTGATTTTGACAAATACACCTGCCATGCGCCAGGCTAGAACTCTTTCACACTTTATAAAGCACAGCTTTTGGGGGAAATTGACATAGGGGTTTATTTTACATTTGGAAAGCCTTTATACATTTGTTATAATTGCGGCCAATAAGGCAATCTACAGTATTAAGGTTGGTGATGGGGAATGAACTATCGTTGATGGGATGAACAGAAAACTCTTGACAATACACAGGAAGGAGAAAGGAGACTGGCGGCTGACCCGGTGAGCTCTAATGAAATAAGGTTAATTGCTTGAATGCACATCATATTATGATGCAGGTCTTGCATTGTATCGCACTATAGCTGGTTCATTGGTTCAGTAAACATGCCCACATATTTTATCAGTAATGGATGTGCATTCACATCTTCACAAATTACTCATTGTTGGTGATTTTGGCCTATATGACCCTTCTCACTATCTCTGTGATACTGTAGCAATATCGCTAATACACTTTCTGTCTTAACCCCTCTAGATGGCAACATTTCCTTTTTTCATTAGGACTAAAGAAGCACATAAAGCAGACCAATCTCACATATTCATGGCCAAACACAAACCCAGACCAAAACACAACTATATAAAATCACGGTTATCTACGCAAATTAGTTTCATTGGTACTTAAAGAATATACCATGATTGCGTATAGACTAGTTTTGAGGTTGAAAGTCTTCCAACTCCCTTCTAATCAGAGCTGAAGAGTTATGACTCTTCATTGAATTCCCATCTAACTAAATCTGCTGAGCCAGAACTTTATTGTAGCCAAACAATGCTTTACACCATTCAAGATACTCATCCCTACATGTCCAGTGGCACGACACTGATAATCAGAGGAGTTGGCTATAACACATGCAGAGCTGGGCCAGGCTAACATACTTGTCTGGTTACCCAGACTCCTGACAGTTAAACGCTATGCCACACCCATGGACATTAGTTTCTTCTCCGCAACGAGTCTGGATCTGAGTACCTCCCAGACCTGTCACACAATGTGAACACATTCGGGGTCATCTGATTGGTCCAGAAACCGATGGGTTGGGCCAGAACCAAAACCCACATTGGTAAAACAGTGGTTTGAAAATGTGTAATTGTCATTGATACTCTGATTTGGTTAGACTTTGTTTTGACCAACTCATGCCCCTGGTCACCAAAAACGACTTCAATGATGGCAGTCTCAGACTAAAGTATGTAGCGAACGACAGAGCAGCAGAATAACTTAGTGTAAGTTGTCAGGCTACTAACATACCCCATCTAAAAAGGAATGATCACTAACTTGGCAGCCCTTGACTTCCAAACCAGTCTTAACTCTTCTGGTTTACTGGAGGGGACATTCAGAATCGGCGTGCCCATTTCAATTCAATTAGGAGTGCCGGTCCTTGATTGTAAGCACTTGGCGCACATCTAAATTCAAATGTAGTAAGGTCTGACATCTATATTAGCCAACAAATTTTAAAGCAAATCTGGCAATTACACAAAATGAATCATAAATAAATGGTGTAAAACAGATCTAAGAACCTTCTTGTTTCTGAAAAAAAGTAACTAGGACCTCAAAGTTGAACTGCAATTTCTGTCAAACATGCCATGAAAACCTTTGAAAGTTCTGTATCAGCCTGCTTTGGAGAGGTTCAAATAATGCAATGTATGGTCTTCTAAATAGTCTCTCATTCGCACACCTATTACACCATCACATTGTCTTCTGTACCTCATTGCACAATAGATCAGTCTAGTGCAGTTATCTGATTGCTTACATTAGGCCTACTAAGAATGCAGGCCTCAGAATGCTTGCAAATCATTGAATGTTCTTCCTCTTACAGTACCAGTCAAACGTTTGGACACACCTACTCATTCAAGGGTTTTTGTTTTTACTATTTTCTACACTGTAGAATAATAGTGAAGACATCAACACTATGAAATAACACATATGAAATCATGTAGTGACCAAAAAAGTGATTGGCAAGCGTGTGCAAAGCTTCACCCAAATTATACAGTTACATATTGGTTTCCTTACCCTGTAAGCAGTCTACGGACAAGGTAGGACAGCACTTCCTGTTGCTCACAGTGACCGTGTTCAAGAGCATCAAAACCCTGATGTATCATGAGTAAATTGTGACTGACTTACAAGTAATATTGACTAGTTATTTATGATGCAAGGGGATTTGCAGATCAGTCAGCCTTGGCTCACCTTTAACGTCGACTGCAATGACGAACATGCCAATTGTGTCCCATCACATGGTCATTAATACTCTTGACTCCAACAGATGACATCCCTGTCGGTGGCTGGGTATGAATGCTCCTCTGAGACCATTGTGATCCGATTTATTAGTGTGTACTGTGTAAGCTAGATTTAATTATACTATATGACCATATGGGGATAGCTGGGGCTGTTCACTCTTACTTCATGTTTTCATCCCACCCTCATCACACCCTACATTTCGCACCTTTCTTACAGAATGTCATTGTTAGTGGTTGTCAACATTGCACACAGAAAAAAAAAATAGTCTATGGTTTCAAAATGAATGTATTATTGAAGGGTCTTCAAGTAGCAGTTCTCCAGTTGAGCTGGTCTGCGATTCACTTACACCTGTGACCCGCTAGTCTGTCGTCTCTCTGGCACCTTCGGGGGATGGGTGGAGTGAGATGGTAATGAGAGACTAGCGGGCCATAAACTTGCTCCTCAAACTAGCATGACCTCTCCAGGCCACTGATTGGTTGCTTTTGGTCAGGTTGGCAGTCCTTTTGCCTGCTCAGGTCAGTGCCTTGTTAGTCTCTCTCCAAGTGGACATGTGTGATGGAGTGCGTGGGCCCACCAGGACACACCATTAGCAGTGGGAATTTTCAACAACGGTCTCATTGCGTCTCATTAAAGCTTCACTATATCTCAATGTCAACAGTTAAACTGAAAAAATGAATTGATTGAGTGGACAATGTGATTTAATATTAGTAGGCAATTCAAATCAGCAGGCCCCCAGACTAACCAGTTCACCTGTTGTCACTGATGCCACTAACTGTTTCAGTTGGTGGCACCAGCCCACGATTTGGTCACACCCCAAAATATTATGTGTATAAAGTAATTCCCAATGCTTAATAAGAAGTGTCATTTAGAATACTGAGATGGTATTCAATAAATAAGTGACGTCCAACATGTCCAAGCAGGATTGCAAGATATTGAGATATGCAACCTAATCATGTGACTGTCATGAATTTTGGGTTGACAATTAGGCTATTATTGTTATATTTTACCATTAAAAAAGGCCTCCAGATTTTTTGGGGTTCTATAGAGATGAATTTAACTTAAACATTTTGTGCACTAATATGACCTATAGGCCTGATTCAATTAGTGCTAACTCACCACCTGAGAAATGGGAACTCTAGGGCCCTATCATTTCTATTTAGTTTATTTTCTCACTTTTTTGGTAGAAAAACAACAACATTGGATGTTCTACATCCACAACAATGCTTAAATCACATCAGGAGAAAATTTGTGAAAAGTTAAATAATTTTAATTCAAGTGCACACCCATAGAATTAGATTAATAGGATCTCCATGTGCATACCTAGACGCTGTTGTTTTGTAGCGCACGTGATGGTAGATTTTGACAAACAACTACCCAATGGAATGATGCAAATAATCAGGATATTGTTACGCTATGTATGTATACAGTTGAAGTCTGAAGTTTACATACACTTAGGTTTGAGTCATTAAAACTCGTTTTTCAACCACTCCACAAATGTCTTGTTAACAAAGTATAGTTTTGGCAAGTTGGTTAGGACATCTACTTTGTGCATGATACAAGTAATTTTTCCAACAATTGTTTACAGACAGATTATTTCACTTATAATTCACTGTATCACAATTCCAGTGGGTCAGAAGTTTACATACACTAAGTTGTCTGTGTCTTTAAACAGCTTGGGAAATTCCAGAAAATGATGTCATGGCTTTAGAAGCTTCTGATAGGCTAATGAACATCCTTTGAGTCAATTGGAGTTGTACCTGTGGATGTATTTCAAGGCCTACCTTCAAACTCAATGCCTCTTTGCTTGACATCATTGGATAATCAAAAGAAATCAGCCAAGACTTCAGAAAAAAATTTGGAGACCTCCACAAGTCTGGTTCATCCTTGGGAGCAATTTCCAAATGCCTGAAGGTACCACATTCATCTGTAAAAACAATAGTACACAAGTATAAACACCATGGGACCACGCAGCCGTCATGCCGCTCAGGAAGGAGACGCTTTCTGTCTCCTAGAGATGAACGTACTTTGTCTGGCTTTTCTATGGCGGTTTTGGAGCAGTGGCTTCTTCCTTGCTTAGCCTGTTGAAACTCTAGGGGCGCAATTTCATTTTTGGATGAAAAACGTTCCCGTTTTAAACAAGATATTTTGTCACAAAAAGATGCTCGACTATGCATATAATTGATAGCTTTCGAAAGAAAACACTCTGACGTGTCCAGAACTGCAAAGATATTTTCTGTGCGTGCCCTAGAACGTGAGCTTCAGGCAAAACCAAGATGAGACGGCATCCAGGAAATGAGCAGGATTTTTGAGGCTCTGTTTTCCATTGTCTCCTTATATGGCTGTGAATGCGAGAGGAGTAAGTCTGCCCTTTCTGTTGTTTCCCCAAGGTGTCTGCAGCATTGTGACGTATTTGTAGGCATATCATTGGAAGATTGACCATAAGAGACCACATTTACCAGGTGTCCGCCCGGTGTCCTGCGCCGAAATTGGTGCGCAAAAGTCAGCTGCAAGTATTTTTCCATGGAATTTAGAGAAGAATACAGGCTTCCACGAACGATATATCAATGAAGAGATATGTGAAAAAACACCTTGAGGATTGATTCCAAACAACGTTTGCCATGTTTCGGTCGATATTATGGAGTTAATTCGGAAAAAGTTTGACGTTGTAGGTGACTGAATTTTCGGTTCGTTTCGGTAGCCAAATGTGATGTACAAAACGGAGCGATTTCTCCTACACACAGACGCTTTCAGGAAAAACTGCGCATTTGGTATGTAACTGAGAGTCTCCTCATTGAAAACATCCGAAGCTCTTCAAAGGTAAATGATTTTATTTATTTGGTTATCTGGTTTTTGTGAAAATGTTGCGTGCTAAATGCTACTCAAAATGCTAAGCTAGCTTAGCATACTCTTACACAAATTAGTCAATTTCTATGGTTCAAAAGCATATTTTGAAAATCTGAGATGACAGTGTTGTTAAGAAAAGGCTAAGCTTGAGAGCAGGCACATTATTTTCATTTTATTTGCGATTTTTAGAAATCGTTAACGTTGCGTTATGCTAATGAGCCTGAGGCTTTAGTCACGATCCCGGATCCGGGATGGGGAGATTCAAGAGGTTAACGGCCTTTCAGGTTATGTCGATATAATGTGACATTTGACATTCTTAAAAAAGTGGTGATCCGAACTGTCCAAATACAGGGAATTTTTTACTAGGATTAAATGTCAGGAATTGTTGAAAAACTGAGTTTAAAACTATTTGGCTACGGTGTGTATGTAAACCTCCAACTTCAACTGTATTCAGAGCCATATCCCTGTAATGCTTAAATACTATCTTCTGTCAAGTGTTGTGGTTGCAGGTTCACATGGCACATCTCAAGCCTTTTCTTTTGCTGTGTTTCTATAGGCCACCAAGTGCTAACAGTCAGTATATAAATAATGTGTGTGAAATGCTTGATAGTGTATGTGATGTAAACAGAGTCTACTTTCTTGGGGACCTGAATATTAACTGGTTTTTATCAAGCTGTCTGCTCAAGAGGAAGATTGTAACCAGTGCCTGTAATCTGGTTCAGGTTATTAATCAACCGAGCAGGGTGTTTACAAACACTACATGAACAAGGTCATCCCCATGTATCGATCACATTTTTACGAATACTGTAGAACTTTGTTCTATTTTTATTTATTTCACCTTTTTTAACCGGGAAAAGACCATTGAGACCCAGACTCTCTTTTTCAAGGGAGACCTGGCCAAGAAGGCAGCAACAATCAATACATTACATAATTAAAACATACGACAATAAGATCCAGACTAAAAAAAGCATTCACACTCCCCTGTAACGGTCTCCCATCAATATTTTAAATTAATTCAGTGGCACTAACATATCTAGATGAAGCATGGATTGTAGACTATTCCATGCATCTGGTGCACAAGAAGAGAAGGCAGTATTGCCTAATACTGTGAATGTCCTGGAAACTCTTGCGACGAGCAATCCCGTATCCGGGATCGTAATTATAGCCTCAAGCTCATTAGCATAACGCAACGTTAACTATTCATGAAAATCGCAAATGAAATGAAATAAATATATTTGCTCTCAAGCTTAGCCTTTTGTTAACAACACTGTCATCTCAGATTTTCAAAATATGCTTTTGAACCATAGCTAAACAAGCATTTGTGTAAGAGTATTGATAGCTAGCATAGCATTAAGCCTAGAATTCAGCAGGCAACATTTTCACAAAAACAAGAAAAGCATTCAAATAAAATCAATTACCTTTGAAGAACTTCAGATATTTTCAATGAGGAGACTCTCAGTTAGATAGCAAATGTTCAGGTTTTCCAAAAAGATTATTTGTGTAAGACAAATTGCTCCGTTTTGTTCATCACGTTTGGATAAGAAAAAAAAACAGAAAATTCAGTCATTACAACGCAAACATTTTTCAAAATTAACTCCATAATATCAACAGAAACATGGCAAACGTTGTTTAGAATCAATCCTCAAGGTGTTTTTCACATATCTATCGATGATAAATCATTCGTGGCAGTTGACTTTCTCTTCTGAAGAAAATGGAAATGCCATGCAGCTGGAGATTACGCAATAATTTCAACAGAGGACACCAGGCGGACACCTGGTAAAAGTAGTCTCTTATGGTCAATCTTCCAATGATATGCCTACAAATACATCACAATGCTGCAGACACCTTGGGGAAACGACAGAAAGTGTAGGCGCATTCACAGCCATATAAGGAGACATTGGAACACAGTGCATTCAAAATCTGGGCCATTTCCTGTATGAAATTTCATCTTGGTTTCGTCTGTAGCATTAGTTCTGGGGCACTCAAAGATAATATCTTTGCATTTTTGGAAACTTCAGAGTGTTTTCTTTCCAAAGCTGTCATTTACATGCATAGTCGAGCATCTTTTCGTGACAAAATATATTGTTTAAAACGGGAACGTTTTTCATCCAAAAATGAAATACTGCCCCCGGAGTTTTAAGAGGTTATTAAGGAGCAACCACCGAGCAGACCGGGTAGGGTAACTGCTGGTGGTGAAGGAGACCAGAATATAGAGGGAGTTTACCCAAAAGGGCTTTGTAGATGAACTCATAAAAATGTATATTTCTGTGCATATAAAGTGAGGTCCAACCTACCATTTGGTACAATGTGCAATGGTGGGGGAGTGACTTGGCATTTGTAATAAAGCACAAGGATGCATGATAAACACAGTCCAGTCTCTAAGACGGAGGAGGTTGCATGCATATACAACAAGTCGCCATAATCAATTACAGAGAGAAAAGTGGCCTGAACAAGCTTCTTTCTAGCTTTAAGCGGGAAGCAAGCCTTATTACGAAAATAAAAACACTATTTCAATTTAACTTCTTGAAACTCCCCATCCCGGATCCGGGTTTGTGACTAAAGCCTCAGGCTCATTAGCATAACGCGACGTTAACGATTTCGCAAATAAAATGAAAATAATGCGTCTGCTCTCAAGCTTAGCCTTTTCTTAACAACACTGTCATCTCAGATTTTCAAAATATGCTTTTGAACCATAGAAATGTACTAATTTGTGTAAGAGTATGCAAAGCTAGCATAGCATTTTGAGTAGCATTTAGCACGCAACATTTTCACAAAAACCAGATAACCAAATAAATAAAATCCTTTACCTTTGAAGAGCTTCTGATGTTTTCAATGAGGACTCTCAGTTACATACCAAATGCGCAGTTTTTCCTGAAAGCGTCTGTGTGTAGGAGAAATCGTTCCGTTTTCTACATTGCGTCTGCTACCGAAACGAACCGAAAATTCAGTTAAAACTTTTTCCGGATTAACTACATAATATCGACCGAAACAGCAAACGTTGTTTGGAATCAATCCTCAAGGTGTTTTTTCACATATCTCTTCATTGATATGCAGTTCGTGGAAGCTTGCTTTCCTCTCTGTATCCCATGGAAAAATACTGGCAGGTGACTTTTGCGCACCAATTTCGGCGCAGGACACCGGGCGGACACCTGGTAAATGTGGTCTCTTATGGTCAATCTTCCAATGATCTGCCTACAAATACGTCACAATGCTGCAGACACCTTGGGGAAACGACAGAAAGGGCAGGCCATTCCTCTCGCATTCACAGCCATATAAGGAGACAATGGAAAACAGAGCCTCAAAAAATTTCCTGGATGCCATCTCATCTTGGTTTTGCCTGAAGCTCAGTTCTCAGAGAATATCTTGGTCGCTCTGGACACGTCAGAGTGTTTTCTTTCGAATGCTATCAATTATATGCATAGTCGAGCATCTTTTTGTGACAAAATATCTTGTTTAAAACGGGAACGTTTTTCATCCAAAAATGAAATAGCGCCCCCATAGATGTAAGAGGTTAAGCTTTGTCACAAGATTATCCACATGAACTTTAAAGGACAACTTGTCATCCAACCAAATACCTAGGTATTTGTAGGATGACACTTTCAATGGATAAGTCCCCAGATGTGACAATGCTAACGTTCTCCGGCAGAGTTCTATGTCTGGTAAAGGTCATGAATTTAGTGTTTTTGTACATTCAAGACCATAAAGTGAGGCCTGCAGTGACTGAAAATCAGTCTGGAGCTCTTCAACAGCCTGAACCAGAGAAGGAGCACATGAACATGACTATCATCTGCATATAGATGTAACTTTGCTGGTTGCATCCCATTTCCCAAATCATTAATAAAAATTGAAAACACAGGAGCTGAAAATGGAACCCTGGGGCACACCTCTATTAATCTCAAGAAAGCTAGGCTTGTGATTGTCAGTATATACACACACACTGTGTTCTGTCAGAAAGATAGTTCCAACTGCCCCTTCACTGACACCAATGAGTCAAGCTAGCAACAATTAATGGTCAACTGAATCAAAGGCCTTTGATGAATCCACAAACAGAGCAGCACAATGTTGCTTTTTATCAAGTGCATTAATGATGTCGTTTTCCACTGCCATAGCTGCAGTTGTGGTGCTGTGCCCCGATCTAAAGCCAGACTGAACCCCACTCATTGGGTTATTTTTAAATAAGATGTTTTAACTGCGAGTTCACTAGGGATTCATAGACTTTGGCCAGGATAGGGAGTTTAGAGATAGGACGATAGTTATTAGCATCTGAGGGGTCTCCACCCTTTAGCAGTGGGAGGACTGATTTCCAAATGCTGGGTATGGAATTGGTCAAGAGACTCAAGTTGAAAATGTGAGCCACAGGTTCAGTAATACCAGCTGCTATCTTTAAGATAGTTCCGGTTCCGGGTTGGAGTGAGCGGTCGCATCTACACTTCGATCCGCAGGTAGTATAACTTTTCATTACATTTTCATTACATTTCATTATAGTACAATGGTTTGATTTGTCTAATCTTAGCAATTTCTTCTTAGCTAGCTACATAGCCGTCTTTGTATCAAAGATAATTGCGTAATTATCGTATTTCGTCGTCCTAACGTAGTCTACACTGCTATCTGCCCAGCAGCTAGCTAACGTCTACTAGCACTGTAGAAACTATTACACTCAACTGAACGACTCGATTAGTGTAGTGTTAGCTAGCTACATAGCTGTCTTTGCTGTCTTCGTATCCAAGATAATTGTGTAGTTTAGAGTGTGTAGACTTAGAGTGATTATCTTAATTTACCGAGGTTAGCTAGCCAGCTATTTGTCGTCCTTAACGTAGGAGATACTGCTAGCTAGCTAGCCAACAGCTAGCCAACGTCTACTGAATAGAACTTCAACAACCCGGTCAACATTCCGCTTCGCTCCACAGGTAGTATCACATTTTCATTTCACTTCATTACAGTACAACGGTTTGATTTGTTTGATCGTAGCTAGCTAGCTACATAGCCATCTTTGTATCTAAGACAATTGTGTAGTCTAGAGCAATTTTCTAGGTTAGCTAGCCAGCTATTGTCGTTCTTTTAACGTAACGTAACGTAATCAACACTGCTAGCTAGCCAGCTAGCCAGCTAGCCCCCGAATAGCAGCACTGTAGAAACTATTACACTCGACGGAATGACTTGATTAGTGTAGTGTCAACAACGCAGCCACTGCCAGCTAGCCTACAAAGTCAACAACGCAGCCACTGCCAGCTAGCCTACTCCAGCAGTACTGTATCATTTCAATCATTTTAGTCAATAAGATTCTTGCTACGTAAGATTAACTTTCTGAACATTCGTGATGTGTAGTCCACTTGTCATTCCAATCTCCTTTGCATTAGCGTAGCCTCTTCTGTAGCCTGTCAACTATGTGTCTATCTATCCCTGTTCTCTCCTCTCTGCACAGACCATACAAACGCTCCACACCGCGTGGCCGCGGCCACCCTAATCTGGTGGTCCCAGCGCGCACGACCCACGTGGAGTTCCAGGTCTCCGGTAGCCTCTGGAACTGCCGATCTGCGGCCAACAAGGCAGAGTTCATCTCAGCCTATGCCTCCCTCCAGTCCCTCGACTTCTTGGCACTGACGGAAACATGGATCACCACAGATAACACTGCTACTCCTACTGCTCTCTCTTCGTCCGCCCACGTGTTCTCGCACACCCTGAGAGCTTCTGGTCAGCGGGGTGGTGGCACCGGGATCCTCATCTCTCCCAAGTGGTCATTCTCTCTTTCTCCCCTTACCCATCTGTCTATCGCCTCCTTTGAATTCCATGCTGTCACAGTTACCAGCCCTTTCAAGCTTAACATTCTTATCATTTATCGCCCTCCAGGTTCCCTCGGAGAGTTCATCAATGAGCTTGATGCCTTGATAAGCTCCTTTCCTGAGGACGGCTCACCTCTCACAGTCCTGGGCGACTTTAACCTCCCCACGTCTACCTTTGACTCATTCCTCTCTGCCTCCTTCTTTCCACTCCTCTCCTCTTTTGACCTCACCCTCTCACCTTCCCCCCCTACTCACAAGGCAGGCAATACGCTCGACCTCATCTTTACTAGATGCTGTTCTTCCACTAACCTCATTGCAACTCCCCTCCAAGTCTCCGACCACTACCTTGTATCCTTTTCCCTCTCGCTCTCATCCAACACTTCCCACACTGCCCCTACTCGGATGGTATCGCGCCGTCCCAACCTTCGCTCTCTCTCCCCCGCTACTCTCTCCTCTTCCATCCTATCATCTCTTCCCTCTGCTCAAACCTTCTCCAACCTATCTCCTGATTCTGCCTCCTCAAACCTCCTCTCTTCCCTTTCTGCATCCTTTGACTCTCTATGTCCCCTATCCTCCAGGCCGGCTCGGTCCTCCCCTCCCGCTCTGTGGCTCGACGACTCATTGCGAGCTCACAGAACAGTGCTCCGGGCAGCCGATCGGAAATGGAGGAAAACTCGCCTCCCTGCGGACCTGGCATCCTTTCACTCCCTCCTCTCTACATTTTCCTCCTCTGTCTCTGCTGCTAAAGCCACTTTCTTCCACTCTAAATTCCAAGCATCTGCCTCTAACCCTAGGAAGCTCTTTGCCACCTTCTCCTCCCTCCTGAATCCCCCCCCCCCTCTGCAGATGACTTCGTCAACCATTTTGAAAAGAAGGTCGACAACATCCGATCCTCGTTTGCTAAGTCAAACGACACCGCTGGTTCTGCTCACACTGCCCTACCCTGTGCTCTGACCTCTTTCTCCCCTCCTCTCCAGATGAAATCTCGCTTCTTGTGACGGCCGGCCGCCCAACAACCTGCCCGCTTGACCCTATCCCCTCCTCTCTTCTCCAGACCATTACCTCACCTCGCTCATCAACTCATCCCTGACCGCTGGCTACGTCCCTTCCGTCTTCAAGAGAGCGAGAGTTGCACCCCTTCTGAAAAAACCTACACTCGATCCCTCCGATGTCAACAACTACAGACCAGTATCCCTTCTTTCTTTTCTCTCCAAAACTCTTGAACGTGCCGTCCTTGGCCAGCTTTCCCGCTATCTCTCTCAGAATGACCTTCTTGATCCAAATCAGTCAGGTTTCAAGACTAGTCATTCAACTGAGACTGCTCTTCTCTGTATCACGGAGGCGCTCCGCACTGCTAAAGCTAACTCTCTCTCCTCTGCTCTCATCCTTCTAGACCTATCGGCTGCCTTCGATACTGTGAACCATCAGATCCTCCTCTCCACCCTCTCCGAGTTGGGCATCTCCGGCGCGGCCCACGCTTGGATTGCGTCCTACCTGACAGGTTGCTCCTACCAGGTGGCGTGGCGAGAATCTGTCTCCTCGCCACGCGCTCTCACCACTGGTGTCCCCCAGGGCTCTGTTCTAGGCCCTCTCCTATTCTCGCTATACACCAAGTCACTTGGCTCTGTCATAACCTCACATGGTCTCTCCTATCATTGCTATGCAGACGACACACAATTAATCTTCTCCTTTCCCCCTTCTGATGACCAGGTGGCGAATCGCATCTCTGCATGTCTGGCAGACATATCAGTGTGGATGACGGATCACCACCTCAAGCTGAACCTCGACAAGACGGAGCTGCTCCTCCTCCCGGGGAAGGACTGCCCGTTCCATGATCTCGCCATCACGGTTGACAACTCCATTGTGTCCTCCTCCCAGAGCGCTAAGAACCTTGGCGTGATCCTGGACAACACCCTGTCGTTCTCAACTAACATCAAGGCGGTGGCCCGTTCCTGTAGGTTCATGCTCTACAACATCCGCAGAGTACGACCCTGCCTCACACAGGAAGCGGCACAGGTCCTAATCCAGGCACTTGTCATCTCCCGTCTGGATTACTGCAACTCGCTGTTGGCTGGGCTCCCTGCCTGTGCCATTAAACCCCTACAACTCATCCAGAACGCCGCAGCCCGTCTGGTGTCAACCTTCCCAAGTTCTCTCACATCACCCCGCTCCTCCGCTCTCTCCACTGGCTTCCAGTTGAAGCTCGCATCCGCTACAAGACCATGGTGCTTGCCTACGGAGCTGTGAGGGGAACAGCACCCCAGTACCTCCAGGCTCTGATCAGGCCCTACACCCAAACAAGGGCACTGCGTTCATCCACCTCTGGCCTGCTCGCCTCCCTACCACTGAGGAAGTACAGTTCCCGCTCAGCCCAGTCAAAACTGTTCGCTGCTCTGGCCCCCCAATGGTGGAACAAACTCCCTCACGACGCCAGGACAGCGGAGTCAATCACCACCTTCCGGAGACACCTGAAACCCCACCTCTTCAAGGAATACCTAGGATAGGATAAAGTAATCCTTCTCACCCCCCCCTTAAATGATTTAGATGCACTATTGTAAAGTGGCTGTTCCACTGGATGCTAAATGACTTAAATGTAAATGTCAGAAGGTGAATTCACCAATTTGTAAGTCGCTCTGGATAAGAGCGTCTGCTAAATGACTTAAATGTAAATGTAAATGTTAAGAGGTAGGTGGTCCAGGTTGTCTGGACCTGCAGACTTTTTAGTGTCTGTAGCCTTTAGTGCTTTATAGACCTCAGTATAAGAAACAGTCTGAAAGTTAAAATGGTTCACATGAGAGCCTAAATCATAGTTGACTGTAACAGAGCTTACATTAGAGACCTGGGTCCCACCATTATCAAAAACTGAACCAGCAGATATGAAGTGCTTGTTTAAAAAAAAGTGTTTGTTGGGGCAGCAGGTAGCTTAGTGGTTAGAGCATTGGGCCAGTAACAGAAACATTGCTAGATTGAATCCCTGAGCTGACAAGGTAAAAATCTGTCTTTCTGCCCCTGAACAAGGCAGTTAACCCACTGTTCCTAGGCTGTCATTCATTGTAAGTAAGAATTTGTTCTTAACTGACTCATTAGAATCCATCATTAAATGGTCAGGAAGACCAGAGGATAGATTAGAACCTGACACTGATTTGATTAGCTTCCAGAACTTGGTAGGGTTGTTTTGGTTCTCTGCGACTGCATTTGAATAGTCATCTGATTTGGACTCCCTGATAAATCCTGTGCATTTGTTTCTTAGCGCTATAGCTTGAGGCCAAGATATATTTATCTTTCCAATATATTCTGCCGGGTATTCTGACAACCAGGGATTGTCCCTTCCACCGATTCTAAATTTATTCAAAGTGCATGTTCAACACAAATCGACACATTTCATATAAAAATAGTCCCAGGCAGTGACAACATTGAGAATCAGACTTACTCTGTCAATATTATGGTACGGATCATGTAACTGTCTAAAATGTAATTTACAAATATAATTGGGTTTGGTCATTTTTGTATTTCTAACACAAGCAATTGCACAGTGATCACTGACATCATTACAGAACATCCCAGTCCATGTGCATTTGTGAGGGGTATTCGTTAGAATAATGTCCAATGGCGTTGATTTGTTAGGTGCTCTGGGATTCGGTCATGTAAGGGCATTAATGAATTGAGCGAGATTCAGAGACACACATTTCTTTAAAAGAGTCCGATACAGGATGTAAGCATGTCCCAGTTCAAATCTCCTAAAATTATGAATTTACAGTAATTTAGCTTGTGCAGGAGTTAAGTGCGTCTCCCGAAGCCGAGGGCGGTCTGTATGTTGCAGGCGACTACAGTGATGTGGAAGTCCTTATATTGCATTCACTTTAACCGAAAGCAATTCAAAATGTTTGGCTTTGGAAATCGAGAGAATTTCAGATGTGTTAAATTCGGATTTCACATTAATTGCAACCCCTCCTACTTTACTCATCTGATCCGTTCTAAAAACCGTGTACCCATCAATAGAAATCCAGTTATTTGACACGTAATGGTTTCTAATTTGTCTTTTTTGCCCATATTCTAATCATATCTATTTTTGTGAATAGACTTCGGACATTAACATGCAAGAGGCCAAAACCTGCTCTGTTTCTAAAATAATAGGGAGTCGGTAGAGATTGCATGGCATCTACCGGCCCAGAGTTTGGTCGCACATTACCAGAGATCAACAATAAAAGCATAACAATATATCTAAATTGCCCAATGCGTGAGGGGACCTTCAAATGCGGCAGAAATGTACCCATTGGATGCAGTGATCACAATATAGTGGCTATATCCAGGAATGCCAAAGTTCAAACAGCTGGGGCTAAAATAATGTATTGGAGATCATACAAAAGATTTTGCTGTGATATATGTGAATGATGTAAAAAAAATATTTGTTGGTCTGATGTGATTAATGAGGAGCATCCAGATGCTGCACTTAATGAATTTATGAAATTGCTTCTTCCAATTATTGATAAACATGCACCTGTTAAGAAACTGACTGTTAGAACTGTCAAGGCTCCATGGATTGGAGAGGAATTGAAAAACTGTATGGTTGAAAGAGATGGGGCAAGCAGAGTGGCTAATAAGTCTGGCTGCACATCTTCCTGGCTGACTTACTGCAAATTGAGAAATGATGTGACTAAACTCAACAAAAAGAAGAATAAACTGTATTATGAAGCCAAGATCAATGATGGAAAAACACTTTGTATTACTTTAAATTAAATTATGTGCAGAAAGACATTCAACTCCATCTTTCATCAAATCAGATGGCTTATTCATCACAAAACCATTTGATGTTGTCAATTATTTGAATGATTACTTCATTTTCAAAGTGGGCAAACTTAGGCAGGAAATGCCAACAAACAGTGAGCAATTGTATTCATGCATAAAAAACTATTAATGAAAGAAAAACATTGCAAGTTAGAATTTTGTAAAGATATTTTGGGAGAGGTGGGAAATTATTGTTATTGATCAATAATGACATTGACAACTTAGATGGAAAGCTACTGAGGATGGTAGCTAACTCTATAGCCACTCCTATCTGTCAAATTTTGAATCTGAGCCAAGAGGAAAGTCTTTGTCCTCAAGTCTGATGGGAAGCAACATTAATGGTAGCGTGGTAAAGCAGCTTGTGGTAAAGCAGCTTTTACTGGTTCTAACAGCAAAGCTATAAACTTGCTGCCAGCTCTTAGCAAACTGTTGGAAATAAATGGTGTTTGAACAAATACAATGCTATTTCTCTGTAAACAAATGAACAAAAGACTTTCAGCATGCTTATAGAGAAGGGCACTCAACATGTACTGCACGGACACAAATGACTGATGATTGGTTGAAAGAAATTGATAATAAGAAGATTGTGGGAGTGGTACTGATTTCAGTGCAGCCTTTGACATTATTGACCATAAGCTGTTGTTGAAAAAACGTATGTGTTATGGTTTGTCAACCTCTACCATATCGTGGATTCAGAGCTATCTATCTAATAGAACTCAAAGGGTTTTCTTTAATGGAAGCTTCTCTAATGTCAAACATGTAAAGTGTGGTGTACCGCAGGGCTGCTCTCTAGGCCCTCTACACTTGTCTATTTTTTACCAATGATCTGCCACTGGCATTAAACAAAGCATGTGTGTCCATGTATGCTGATGATTCAACCATATACACATCATTAACCACAGCTAATGAAGTCACTGAAACCCTTAAAGAGTAGCTGTCTGTTTTGGAATGGGTGACCAGTAATAAATTTTTCTTGATCATCTCTAAAAACTAAGAGCATTGTATTTGGTAAAAATCATTCCTTACGTTCTAGACCTCAGCTGAATCTGGTAATGAATGGTGTGGCTTTTGAACAAGTTGATAAGACTTCCCGTTACCTTACATTGCAAACTGTCATGGTCAAAACATATAGATTCAATGCTTGTAAAGATGGGGGGAGGTCTGTCCGTAATATTTTTTTAAATGTAGTTCTGTCCTTGAGCTGTTCTTGTCTATTGATGTTCTGTATTTTGACATGTTTCATGTTTTGTGTGGACCCCAGGAAGAGTAGCTGCTGCTTTTGCAACAGCTAATGGGAATCCTAATAATATAACAAATACCAAATACATCCACAGTGCGATTTCAATTGATGTCATGTTTTGTCAAATTTAAGAATTATGGTCTTTTGTTGAATTTATATAAAAACATTCCAAACAGGTTAAGCATTATCTAATCGAAATAGACCATGATTACACTATTTGCATCCGTTTGCATCAGTTTAAATGAATAACTTTTATTTTGAAGTCGAACCGCAAATTCCACTATTGTGGCTAAACGTTATTGTGGCTAGCTTGACATAGGTTACTCTGACAGTGCTGGCCGCTGCTGGAAACAACGGCTCTCCAGATTACCTTGTTTTCCGTGTGGAGGCATGCATCGAAAACTTGGGTTAGCGTGCTGCTACATATATGTATATATACATATATATATACACATATATATATACATATATACACATATAGGTGAATTCATATATTTGCAAGCTATTCATCTGACTGATAAAGAAAATGCCATTAACTTGCCAGCTATCTTGAAAATGCTGGGGTAAAAAAGCTAGCTAACTCCCACCATCAGAGTTCACTTTAGCTGGCTGTGAAAAAAAATGAAAACAAGCTCACTTTAGCTGGCTAAGTGGACTGTAGAAAAGAACTAGCTATATTTTAAAAATATTAGCTAGTTACTGACCTTTCAACAGTTTTTGTCACACTACCTAGTTCACCTGCCTGTTTGATGTATTGGTGACTGAAAGTTGGCAAAAAAATGTCCCTCCTAATTTAACGCAAATCGGCTGTTTTCATATAATTTGGCTCATTATGCTAGTTCACATTTACATGTTCCATTAGCTAGTTAGCTAAATTACTGACATGTTAGCAAATTCTTCATGTTTTTATTGCATTTCAGGTAGAGTGGCATTACTGACAAGCCAGAACGCTGACAGGCCAGAATGCTGACAGGCCAGGGCCCATATTCACAAAGAATCTCAGGAGTACTGATTTAAGGACAAATTCTGCCTTTAAAATCAAATCAAATTGTATTAGACACTGCGCAGAAAACAGGTGTAGTAGACCTTAGTGAAATGCTTACTTACGAGCCCCTAACCAACAGTGCAGTACAAATAAGAAATAAAAGTAACAAGTAATACTGTGGCTTTCACACAGAGTACAATTACATTGACAAGGGGGAGATCATCCTAGATCACTATCCTTACTCTGAGACGCTTTGTAAATATGGGCCCTGGAAGAAAACTCTTGCCCAATACATCGCACAGCAGTCGCTTTAACCCTGTTCTAAGGTCCTGTGGTGGACAACCCTGTTCCTGGAGTCCCGCAGGATTTTGATCCAACTAGGCTCTAAACCAGGGGGTGTTTTCAGTTCGCTTGAACGTTTTCTATGTTACTGAACGGGTTTGTACAGAATGACATGTTTTCCCAAAACGTTTTTTTGAACAGACAGATGTGTTTGCTCCGTTCTGAAGCAACAAGTGGCGTATTTAAAGGGCAGCGCTGCATTTTAAACCCACAACCTAACCCTTACCCATTTTTCAACTGGTTGTTTAGTACAGCACCACTTCCTTTCAATTTAACCTTCTATCACATTTTTATGTACGGAACGCAGCCCTTACCAAAGCCTAAATTCAACACACCTGGTCTTCCAGATCGGTTAAATCAAAACCACGTAGTGCCTGGGGCCCTCAAAGACCAGGGAAGCCTACCCCTGCCCTGGAGGTATTAGTCAATGCTTATGAACTGAATATTGTTTCTAAATTTCCATATATCGATGACACTAACAAAAAAAAGTTGAATTGTTCAGCAACATGTACAGTAAATGTTATCATGGCTTTGGTGATGAAAGGTACATAATACATTGTCATCTCATCTTCACGTTGCCTGGCTGAATACTGTGGCTTTCAGTGGTACTGGAAGCAAGGGCCTTACCTGGGAGTAGAGCAAGTCTCTTTCTCTCTCTCTTGCAGCAATTCTGTCAACATGCCTTGTATGTAACCATTCAAATTCATACAAACTGCTACTGATGCAATCACTGACTTATATTACATTTGTCTACTTGTCCCATTCTTCAATTTTGTCTAGGATATATTTTAGTTGACACATAACATGAATAGAAATGTATTCACGAAAGACACGAGACTTGCATTGACTTTAGACCTTTTTAATCATAAGCTAAGTGTTGTCTTTGTGTTTAAGTTACTGTAAAATTTAGTGTGAAGACCAATGTGAAACATGCTATGAAAGTCATTTTTTTGTAATTAACAAAATGAAAATGAGTCTATACAAAACTTTATTGCATTTGGTCATCCCCAAAGGGGTGCACAACTTAATATTAGCAAGGTGTTAATGTTTTGTACACTGTGTATTATGGCACCACGTCTCATCTCACCAACAATTGTTAAGGTGAAAAGAAAATTCCACTATTGTGGCTAATCTCTATTGTGGCTAGCTTCACATAGGTGATTTACTCAATCATGACATCATGCTCCTTTTTGACTATATTTAGCTAGCTGCTAGCTTAGATGCCTGTGATTGGTTGCAAAATAAGGTCTCAACAAACTGCTGAAAAAGATGGATGTTGAGAATTAGTTTATTGACAATCCTATTCCTTAAGGAGCCACCGTATTGCTTAATAATAAGTTATCCAGCTAACATAAGATTGCTAACATGCATTGCTTCTGACACATGACGAGGTCCTGCATGTTTTGCCAAAAACATAATTTACATGAGCCAAGTGATAACTGAGCAATAGCTTTCAACCAATGGAACTTTTAAAGATAATTATCAACATGTAAATAATTAAAACAAAAGCAAACAAAGTTAAGAACTATTGCCTTTTTGAGTGAACTTTGTAGATGGTGGCCATGTGGAAGTTCTTCGTCCAAAGCTTGTAGAACGCATGCACTAAAACAATTAGAAAACAAAAACAAAATTAGGATACTGAAAACATTTTATATTTTGGCATGTAAAAAAAGTAAACTCAGTGGCTAATGGGTGTGTTTGGCTTTGGAAAAATTGGGTCAGCTGTTTGAGTTTTCTTGATGTTGCTATGCTTCTCACTGAAACTGGCATTTTATATATTTTTCAGCAAGGAAACATATTTTTCAGCAAGGCAACAATGTTTCTGCCTTGAATTAATGCAATATAAACAAATGATGTAGCTAGCATAAACTGGGATTTAGGCCTACTAAATATACTTTTACATGTGTGGCCAACCGTTCCTTGCGAGCCACAGCCGAGCCTCAACACAATTGATTCAAACTAATCAACTAATTATGACATTCAATCTAGACTTGGGACTTCATCATTAAAAGACAGTTGTATACTAGTTGTCTCTTCTTCCTAACTCAGGTGTATACGGAGTGAATGGAAGAAAAACAAGATAATGTAACAAACCTGGGTTTATAAGCGCGGATATCGACTCTGCCCCACGAGCATGCTTTTGCGGCACAATCGATAGCACGCTGGACTTCGGGTTAGAAGGTTGAGGGTTCGAGTCCTACTCCCTGCTTGTTTCATTACAATAATATTGAGTTATGGCAATTTATTTTTCAAAATTAATTATTGTTAACTTACATCTTAAAGCCATGTGACCACCATTTGCCTCATGCAGCGTGACACATCTCCTTCGCGTAGAAATGACCAGGATGTTGATTGTGGCCTGTGTAATGTTGTCCCACTCCTCTTCAATGGCTGTGTGCAGTTGCCGCTATAGTCAGCGTACATCGTTGTCACGATATTATCTAAAGTAACGTCAGTCAGCATAGCTAATATAACTAACGCGTTAGTAAACCCACTACAATCATGCAGTAATGTTAGTGTACAGTCAAGTAAGCAGTTACACCAGTGGGTCCCTTGGAAGACTTCCATCTTGTGCTAGAAAGTCATAGCCAGCTAGCTAACATAACATCCCACTGAGTAGGGTGTTTCAGTAGGCTAAACTAGAAAGCTGCATTGCAGTGACACTGACAAAATCTCACTCTCTATTTCTCTGCTTTCAGTACTAGATTCATTATCTGATCCTTTGATTGGGTGGGCAAAATGTCAGTTCATGCTGCAAGAGCTCTGATAGGCTGGAAGACATCCTCTGGAAGTTGTCATAATTACTGTGTAAGTCTATGAAGTGGGTGAGAACCATGAGCATCCTATGTTCTGTATTGAAGTCAATGTACCCAGAGGAGGACGGAAGCTATCTCTGAAATGACGGCTTGTGGTAGAGAAATGAACATTCAATTCTCTGGCAACAGCTCTGGTAGACATCCCTCCAATCAACATGCCAAAATGCACGCTCCCTCAAAACATCTGTGGCATGTGTGTTCTGCACATTCTAGAGTGGCCTTTTATTGTCCCCAGCACAAGGTGCACCTGTGTAATGGTCATTCTGTTTAATCAGCTTCTTGACATGCCACACCTGTCAGGTGGATGGATTAGCTTGGCAAAGGAGAAATGTAAACATATGTGTGCACAACATTGTAGAGAAATAAGCTTTTTGTGCATATAGAACATTTCTCAAATCTTTTATTTCAGCTCATGAAACGAACACTTTACGTTGAATAATGTAAATATGTGAAGCTAGCCACAATACAGATTATCCACAAGCTTGGAGATGATACACTCATTTATCACTCAAAATAAGCTTGGGGATTTGATCTTGCAACCTTTCGGTTACTAGTCCAACACTCTAACCACTAGGCTACGCTGCTGCACCATTAAAAGACATCAACGCATTCATGTAAAAAATAGAAAGTATTCAAGCAAATCATTAGTTCGATAGCTAGCTATCACATTAATTGTGCAAATATATGATAGCGCTAGCCAATTAGAGGCATTGACCGATTTGAAACTGGTATCAACAAAATGTGTTTCACTCCATCCCATAAAACATGACATTGCTAACTAGGCATCAATTAGCAAACACACTTTTTTAGTTTATTAGGACATGTAATGAATAAATTAGATCCCTGACAACTTTGGTAGGTAGCAAGCTAGATAGCTTGGTTTCCATTTTCCAACAGATTTTTCTAATCCCCCTGATTGGTCGCCAACGGTTGCTGGTCTTGGAACTCATGTATTCACCAGAAACGTCTTCTGTTAAAATGTTTGCCACTAGTGGCAATAAATATTGTTGCCACAGATTCACCACTAGTGGCAAACATTTGCAAAAGTTCTGGCAACATTTTGTGGCACACTATTTAGTTTGCAGCTAATTTGCCATAAATTTGTGGGAAATTTGTGACAATAAATTCATTTTTGTAAGGGTCAAGGTCTGGCTGTAAAACGTGGCTAGCTAGCTACTGCAGCCCCCCCCCTCCCTCCCCCCCAAAAGGTGACATATCATATTGATACATCGCTATATGCGCTTAAACACCACTGTGTCATCCTGAACGCAGCCCAGGCAAATGCAATCGAGCAACGTGCGGTGTCATTGATCAACCAATGTTGCGTTAGATACGGTGCCTTGCGAAAGTATTCGGCCCCCTTGAACTTTGCGACCTTTTGCCACATTTCAGGCTTCAAACATAAAGATATAAAACTGTATTTTTTTTGTGAAGAATCAACAACAAGTGGGACACAATCATGAAGTGGAACGACATTTATTGGATATTTCAAACTTTTTTAACAATTCAAAAACTGAAAAATTGGCCGTGCAAAATTATTCAGCCCCCTTAAGTTAATACTTTGTAGCGCCACCTTTTGCTGCGATTACAGCTGTAAGTCGCTTGGGGTATGTCTCTATCAGTTTTGCACATCGAGAGACTGAATTTTTTTCCCATTCCTCCTTGCAAAACAGCTCGAGCTCGGTGAGGTTAGATGGAGAGCATTTGTGAACAGCAGTTTTCAGTTCTTTCCACAGATTTTCGATTGGATTCAGGTCTGGACTTTGACTTGGCCATTCTAACACCTGGATATGTTTATTTTTGAACCATTCCATTGTAGATTTTGCTTTATGTTTTGGATCATTGTCTTGTTGGAAGACAAATCTCCGTCCCAGTCTCAGGTCTTTTGCAGACTCCATCAGGTTTTCTTCCAGAATGGTCCAGTATTTGGCTCCATCCATCTTCCCATCAATTTTAACCATCTTCCCTGTCCCTGCTGAAGAAAAGCAGGCCCAAACCATGATGCTGCCACCACCATGTTTGACAGTGGGAATGGTGTGTTCAGGGTGATGAGCTGTGTTGCTTTTATGCCAAACATAACGTTTTGCATTGTTGCCAAAAAGTTCAATTTTGGTTTCATCCGACCAGAGCACCTTCTTCCACATGTTTGGTGTGTCTCCCAGGTGGCTTGTGGCAAACTTTAAACAACACTTTTTATGGATATCTTTAAGAAATGGCTTTCTTCTTGCCACTCTTCCATAAAGGCCAGATTTGTGCAATATACGACTGATTGTTGTCCTATGGACAGAGTCTCCCACCTCAGCTGTAGATCTCTGCAGTTCATCCAGAGTGATCATGGGCCTCTTGGCTGCATCTCTGATCAGTCTTCTCCTTGTATGAGCTGAAAGTTTAGAGGGATGGCCAGGTCTTGGTAGATTTGCAGTGGTCTGATACTCCTTCCATTTCAATATTATTGCTTGCACAGTGCTCCTTGGGATGTTTAAAGCTTGGGAAATATTTTAGTATCCAAATCCGGCTTTAAACTTCTTCACAACAGTATCTCGGACCTGCCTGGTGTGTTCCTTGTTCTTCATGATGCTCTCTGAGCTTTTAACGGACCTCTGAGACTATCACAGTGCAGGTGCATTTATACGGAGACTTGATTACACACAGGTGGATTGTATTTATCATCATTAGTCATTTAGGTCAACATTGGATCATTCAGAGATCCTCACTGAACTTCTGGAGAGAGTTTGCTGCACTGAAAGTAAAGGGGCTGAATAATTTTGCACGCCCAATTTTTCAGTTTTTGATTTGTTAAAAAAGTTTGAAATATCCAATAAATGTCGTTCCACTTCATGATTGTGTCCCACTTGTTGTTGATTCTTCACAAAAAAATACAGTTTTATATCTTTATGTTTGAAGCCTGAAATGTGGCAAAAGGTCGCAAAGTTCAAAGGGGCCGAATACTTTCGCAAGGCACTGTACCACCCACATACGTTTGCTTGTGTACATGTATTTATTTATTCATGTATTCATCTATTTATGTGTGCATTTATTTATTTATTTCTAATTACGGCAGATTTGGTCCTCCATACGCTACTTTCTAATTAATGAGAACGTTTTTGGGAAAACCTTTCTCCATTTACCAGAAGAACGTTATCATTAGCATCGCTATTGGCTACAGTGATAGACATACAGACACACACACACACACACAACGTTGCCTCTTCAGAAACTTGCAGGAAAAATGAATTACTAACGCATTCTGTTCATGTCTTATTATGAATTTGGGCAAATTAATACAATTTGGCAATCATCAGTAGCTTCATGAAATGGGTTTCCATGGCCGAGCAGCCACACACAAGCCTAAGATCACCATGCGCAATGCCAAGTGTCGTTTGGAGTGTTGTAAAGCTCGCCGCCATTATACTCTGGAGCAGTGAAGACGCGTTGTCTGGAGTGATGAATCACGCTTCACCATCTGGCAGTACGACAGACGAATCTGGGTTTGGCAGATGCCAGGAGAACGCTACATGCCCCAATGTATAGTGCCAACTATAAAGTTTGGTGGAGGAGGAATAATGTCTGGGGCTGTTTTTCATGGTTCGGGTTAGGCCCCTTAGTTCCAGTGAAGGGAAATCCTAATGCTACAATGACATTCTAGACGATTCTGTGCTTCCAACATTATGGCAACTGTTTGGTGAAGGCCCTTTCCTGTTTCAGCATGGCAATGCCCCCTGTGTACAAAACAAGGTCCATACAGAAATGGTTTGTCGAGATCAGTGTGGAAGAACCTGATGGCGTGCACAGAGCTCTGACCTCAACCCCATCGAACACCTTTAGAACGAATTGGAACACCGACTGTAAGCCAGGCCTAATTGGCCAACATCAGTGCCTGACCTCCCTAATGCTCTTGTGGCTGAATGGAATCAAGTCCCTGCAACAATGTTCCAACATCTAGTGGAAAGCCTTTCCATAAGAGTAGAGGCTGTTATAGCAGCAATGGGGGACCAACTCAATATTAATGCCCATGATTTTGGAATGAGATGCTCGATGAGCAGGTGTCCACATACCCTACATGACCAAAAGTTTTTTTATTGTAAAACAGTGTGAAACAGGCAGTGGCTGGGCAGACACTTTCATTACAGGAATCATGAGGATAATGCACTTTACTGTTTGAACAAATCATGGTTTTTCATCTGCCTACAAAATAGGATTTGATTGAGGTGAGTAGGTATAATGTACAGATCGCAGCATTGCACAGCCAAGTGAAAAGGGTCAAAAAATGCGACTAGGCTATTGTCGCAGACTGGAGCCCCGAATCAGTCAACCAAAGTCACCAGTAATATAGGATGTAAGAATATAGAATTTCTAGAGGCCTACATCAATCAAATCAAAGGTAAATAGCATAGCCCATTGTTGAATGCATTGGTACAAAGTAAATTAAATAATTCAGGATTTGGCGGGTGGAACTATCCCAACCTAATAACCTTTAAGGCAGAGAGCAGCCCAGTCTCTCATTAGCTGCTGAAATTATCACGAGGAACATCTTCGACCCAGGCCCCTCTAATATAACCTGCTGTTTGTCTCGAGCAAATTGACACGAATCAACAGAGACACCCGGCGCTCACAGCAGCCTCTCCACGTTTCCAAGTAAATGCCAACAGGCCACTACTTGATTTTCTACTCCGCTGTCATTGGCGAGATGCAGTGCCTGTCATGCTGGGCCACAGGCATGGACTTTCCCTGCAGTATCCACCATCAGCAGCTCGCTCTCGTCCTGCTTCCCCCATTGGAGTTCCATGTTGCCATTCTCTACTCGCCTGCAATCAACACTGAACGCCCCTTCTTTTCTCGGCTTTGCTTAGCGACCGTATTGGCTGTCAGGAACAGGAACGACCACCACGGCCGAAGAGAAGTGTCGTCCAAGAGACCGAACAGGGTTTCTGACTTTTATGTGTCATTTTAAGAGTTTTTAATTAACATAGACATTGTCTTATGTATTAGAAAGTCCATTCAGAATGACATTGAAAAGCGCCCGCGTACGTTTTTGTGTTTCGTTCGACACCGTGGAACTCAAGGGGGATATGTGCCTGACTTGTCTTGATAGCCATTTTTTTGCAGACAAAGAGAACTGTTGAGTAGTGTTTATAAAAGACAAAAGGGTAAGTTGAGAATATTAATAACCATGATTAATTACGGAATACATGCCATTAAGCTACTTTAAGTCGCTAAATAACTGTACTGTATACGTCTGTCTGTAATTTGGTAACATATTTGTTCATCCTAGCTAGCTAATTAGCTAGCAGACCAACTCGATGTTGAAGCTCACGTTAGCATCCAGCTAGTTGACGTTAGCTAGACACCGTTATTTGCGAAATGCAGCCATTTTTTTGGAGGAAGGTGGTGATCTGTCGGTGAAGTTTTTTTTGTTGCATAATGTTACCATTGATCTACCGAGGTATATTATCACAACTCCTACATCATGTCAAAAACATATCGCATTAGACAGATCCTTACTTACAGCCAGGCCATGATGTAATGCCAACTATTGTCAACGTCCAGTGGTAGCAGTAGCTAACTAGCTACTGTAGATAGTTAAACAGTTAACCAGTGCTGTCTGACCGATGATAGGCCTACATCGGTTTAAATGTCCCTATCTCATCTATCTCGCATGCAATGCTAAACTATTAGTTTATTATTTCCTAAATATTATCATGTCAAATACTAATCTCACAACCTAGAAAATATTCAACCATTATGATGTTGTAAATTAGGCTAACGTTAGGTTGTTACGCTATAGCCTACCTCACCAATGCAGTGAATGGTCCACATTATAATAGCGTTATAGCTGATGTCGTTCTGTGCAAGCACCATATCATAATTAATGCTATTATGAAGTGTTGCACTTCATGTTTATATCACAATAATGAATCCAAGAAAGTTGCCTACTGTAGTTGTGTCCATATCTGTGTCCCAGTTTGTCTTCCACCGTTGTAACCTGAAACGGCTGATTTATTGTAGGGCTAGCCTATCCCAAGGCTATGTAGGCATATTATTTAAGATAAGAGAACTTGATTGTCAGTTAAGTTTGCACAGAATGGACATGTGTCTTACATTAAAAGGGTAAAAGCAGACATTAAACATACACATTACACACAAACACTAAACGTGTACATATCAGTCTTATTTAGGATTGCCACTACATTTGGAAGGATGCGTGCAGTGGGTGGGTGTTGTGGAAGACCTGGAGGGCTTTCCTTGTGATGTTCTGTGTACACTTATTGGAGTTGTGGCTCATTCCTGCCCACTTTTGCTGGCCTGATTCACAAATTGTGCTAGTTTACTCCTGTTCCTGACTGAGAAAGTCCAATACCAGGAAGAGATGTTGAAAATGAGAACACTGAGGTGTACACATCAGGTGTACACCATGATCAGTGTGTGTTTGCTTGCATTAACTTATTAGCTTCCTAAGTAGGAAGAGACACTGACTTGCCTTTTTGTTAATGAGGTAATTGTTTTCCTGGAAGATATGTTTGTGGTCTTAAATTGTCCCCGAGTATTTCAAATGTGACTTGTTCCACGTCCCAGCCATTCATGGTGACATGCTCAAAAGAGGGACTTACGTTGTTCCCCAGCTTACCCTCCAAGCCACAGTTCTTTAGTCTTGGTGACATTGAGGTCAAGGAAGCTATTGTCAATCCCCTTCACAAGGCAGTCAATTAACTGGGAGTAGCTTGAGCTAGACTTGCCCTCCAAGCAAGCAACCAGAGCCATGTCGTCCGCATATTTGATGAGGTCGCTGTTGTTGCATGCCATTTCATTAGTGTATATGGAGAACAGGAGAGGTGACATGACACAACCTTGTGGGATGCCTGTGTTCAGGACAAGGTGGTCCCTGATAATTAAAGATAATTAAATAAAACATATTTTATTGTCACATCTTTAAAGATCAGCTGCCACTAAAAATCAAATTAGAAAACAGCCTATGTGGCACCCAGGATGGGAAATTACCAGCCAAATGCTGGTAGATGTTGGCATTGGCTGTCAGAATGGCTATTCTTACCAGAGACATTGGCCGGTGGTCATCACAGAGCATTTGGGAGTAGTTTCCCCCCAAATGTGTTTGTGTCAGCTCTGGAAGAGAGAATCTCAATGCTACAGTGGTGAAAGTGGGGTGGGGTACAGCATAGGTTCAAACAAGAGAGAAAGATGTAGACCTTGCCTGCTGGAACAGGTATAGAACACACTCTGATATTCACTGTCTGTCCATGTTCTGTGTTGTTCTTTGAAATCACTTTCAATCAATTTCAAAACCATTCAATAAATGTCATGTATGGTCCGATTCCCGGAGCCACCCATACGCAAAAATATATGCATGCATGACTGTAACTCGCTTTGGATAAAAGTATCTGCTAAATGGCATATATTATTGTTTTAACATTACAAAGCGTGCATGTGTTTTCTGTCATTTTATCCTCATAGTTTTTTTTGTGAGGGGGCTGGTAAACCATTTTAGTGGCTGGTAAAATTTGGGCATCCACCAGCCACTGTATTAAGTTAATTTCCCATCTTGGTTGCGTCGATATGAGTCAGAAATATTTATTCTACTGTCAAAATTGACCACTAAGTAGATTGACTATGACCAAAATTATCCTATCTCATCCATAAGAGTTTTGTGATACTTGTGGTTGTGACTGCATCACAACTTAAATGAAGGTTAGGTTTGTTTCAATCCAGCCCACAACTGGCAGCACACATATATTTGTTACACGCTTCATAGACACCAGGTGTGTACTAACAGTGAAATGCTTACTTACGGGTCCTTTCGAACAATGCAGAGTTAAAGATAAAACAAAAAAAGAATAGAAATAGTGACCCAGGGAATTAAGAGTTAAAAACACATGACTTTATATAGGGAGTAGAAAATATCATGGCTATATAGAGGGAGTACCAGTACAAATCGATGTGCAGGGGTAGCTATGTACTGTACATATACAGTGCCTTTAGAAAGTATTCGTACCCCTTGACTTATTCCACATTGTTTTGTTACAGCCTGAATTCAAAATTGATAAAAAAAAAAAATTCTTACCCATCTACACACAATAGCCCATAATGACAAAGTGAAAACATTGTTTAAATTCACACTCCTGTGTCAATACTTTGTAGAATAATCTTTGGCGGCGATTACAGCTGTGAGTCTTTCTGGGTAAGTCTCTTAATAGAGTCCACACCTGGATTGTGCAATATTCTGCCCATTTTTATATACACAAAAACGTGTATGTAAATATGTCTGTCCCTGTTTGCCATCGGACGTCATTCAGCGATGTTCCTATTTGCGGATTCATTAGTAATTATACAAGCAGGTCACACATTTTTCCTGTCTATGAAAGACTACAACTTGTGTTGGTTGGTGCTTTGTACTCTGGCCCCCATCTCTCCCCCAAGGCAGACTTTAAAAAATATATATATATATTTTACAAAGGAGGCGGAAACTTAACAACAATCCTTTAGGCAAAACTGAAAGAACTGAAACTAATGGCTTCAAGTAATTCCTCTCATCAACTCGAATTTGACGATGGAGCTTCTATTAGCTTCATGGTGACATTCAACCATACATGTTTCAACCGGAATGTAGCAAAGAGGATTCAAAGCTAAATCCAACTCTTTGTTAATGTTTGAAACTCCTCTACAGCCGATAGCCCCAAGAAGGCAGATGACAAATGCGGTGCCCAGTTAATTTCCCTTTAGTTTATCTAGTTACTAAACTTTAGTTTATCTACTTAAATCCATGTTGTGTATTGCTGACTAATATACTACTGTGTTACAGTGGGGAGGAAATACAATTATTTGCTAACTTGGCAGATGTAAGTATTGCATATATCATACATTTACTACCAAACAGTGAGGAGAATCAATAATACAACAATTTACTGTTGTAAATCTCTAAAACTGAAGCTTGTTTTACTATAAAGATATTTGCCTAAGCATGCCTGATGGACATGGCTGTAGGTAGATACTGTCTACCCACTTACCTACCTACCTAGGCTCATTTATACGCTCTGGTCACTGGGCAAAGTTTGAGGGTTATGCCATATTTCTATTAGGCTAGATATTATTGTACATGTAATCTTTGTGCCTGTGCACATGTATGCATGTTCAACTAGTCTATCCTAATATTGATGTAATGCTGGCATGGTTCAACTGTTGTTCAAACTGTACAATAGAATATAATTGTTTTTGTTCTTTGTCCAACAGACAAAACAGTGTAGTGCCTGGGTTTCTTCCTGTAGTGGATTCCTTTGCCTGCGTGTGTCATTGTAGCAGAACTGTATCCCTGTTGAGGGATTAGACATGATGCTGGATTTCAAGCAGATGACTCATGAGGTGCTGAATGGCAATTTAATTATTACAACACTACTCCCACAGCTTTACAAGTATTCCCTGAATTTACTGTATGTTTCTTTGGAATGGCAATGTCATCGGGGCAACCTCTCCCATCATCTGCTTAACACCAGTTCTCTTAGCTACAGATTGTTACATCAGATAATGTGATTTAACCAAATATATTTTTGGTATCCATTACTGGGAGTTACAGGATAGGTACTGTTTGGTGTAGCACAGTGAATTTTAGACCTACCTTAGCGATGCTGTCTTTGGCCTCGATTCGTGGAAACCGGAATGTGGCAGGGACACCAGACAATAACGGATTACAAAGGGAAAACCAGCCACATTGAGGACACCGACGTCTTGCTTCCGGACTAGCTAAACACCTCCTTCGCCGCTTTGAGGATAACACCGTGCCGAGGACAGTGGGCTCCCGTTCTCTGTGGCCAACATGAGTAAGACTTAAGCGTGTTAACCCTTGCAAGGCAGCCGTGTCCTCAGAGCATGCACAGCACAGACCAGCTGGCTGGAGTGTTTACAGACATATTCAATCTCTCCCTATCCCAGCCTGCTGTCCCCACTTGCTTCAAGTTGTCCACCATTGTTCCTGTACCCAAGAAAGAAAAGGTAACTGAACTAAATGACTATCGCCCCGTAGCACTTACTTTTGTCATCACAAAGTGCTTTGAGAGTCTAGGTAAGGATCGTACCACCTTACCTTACCTGACACCCTAGACGCACTTCAATTTGGATACCGCCCCAATAGATCCACGTTGAAATCGTTATCGCACTGCATACTGCCCTATCCCATCTGGGCAAGAGGAATACCTTTGTAAGAATACTATTCATTGACTACAGCTCAGCCTTCAACACCATAGTACCCTCCAAGCTCGGGTCTGAACCCCGCCCTGTGCAACTGGATCCTGGACTTCCTCTCCCTCAATGTCATCAAAACGAAGGAGCTGATCGTGGACTTCAGCAGACAGAGCACGCCTCTATCCACGTTGACGGGGCCGCAGTGGAGGTGAAAAGCTCAGCGTACATATCACTGACAATCTGAAATGGTTCAACCAAACAGACAGTGTGGTGAAGGCGCAATAGCGCCTTTTCAACCTCAGGAGGCTAGGAGACCTCAGGATCACTCTCCTTGGTCAAATAACCCTTACACAGTCTGGAGGTATGTTGGGTCATTTGTCCTGTTGAAAAACCAACGATAGTCCCACTAAGCGCAAACCAGATGGGATGGCATATCGCTGCAGAATGCTGTGGTAGCCATGCTGGTTAAGTGTGCTTTGAATTCTAAATAAATCACTGACAGTGTCACCAGCACACCACCTCATTCATGCTTCACAGTGGGAACCACACATGCGGATATCACCCGTTCCCCTACTCTGCGTCTCACAAAGACACGGACGACGGTTAGAACCAAATATCAATCATTTGGACTAATCACAGCAAAGGACAGAGTTCCACTGGTCTCATGTCTATTGCTTGTGTTTCTTGGCCCAATCAAGTCTCTTCTTATTAGAGTCCTTTTTAGTAGTGGTTTATTTGCAACAATTTGACCCTAAAGGCCTGATTTCAGGGTAGTCTCCTCTGAACAGTTGATGTTGAGATGTGTCTGTTACTTGTACTCTAAAGCATTTATTTGGACTGTGATCTGAGGTGCAGTTAACTCAAATGAACTTATCCTCTGCAATTCTGGGTCTTCCTTTCCGGTGGCAATCCTCACGAGAGCCAGTTTTTCAATTTAGCTCTTGATGGTTTTTGCGACGGCACTTGAAGAAACTTTCAAAGTTCTTAATTTTCCGCATTGACTGACCTTCATGTTTTTGCCATAATATGGATTTGGTCTTTTACCAAATAGTGCTATCTTCTGTATACCACCCCTATTTTGTCACAACACAACTGATTGGCTCAAATGCATTAAGAAGGAAAGAAATTCCACAAATTAACTTTCAACAAGGCACACCTGTTAATTGAAATGCATTCCAGTTGACTACCCCATGAAGCTGGTTGAGAGAATGCCAAGACTGTGCAAAGCTGTCATCATCCCAAAGGGTGGCTACTTTGAAGAATCTGAAATATAAAAGAAATGTTGATTTTGTTGAACACTTTTGGTTACTACATGATTCAGTTGAAGGCATTGTTTATGTCTACACTATTAATCTAAAATGTAGAAAATTGTAAGAATTAAGAAAAACCCTTGAGTGAATAGGTTTGTCCAAATCTTTGACTGGTACTGTGTATATATACACACACACACACAGTGCATTCAGAAAGTATTCAGATCCCTTCACTTTTTCCACATTCTGTTACTCTACAGCCTTATTCTAAAACCGATTAAATATTTTTTTGTGGAAAAGGGAAAGGGGCCTGAGTACTTTCCAAATGCACTGTAAGTCTGCAAATGTGAGGATGCATGGAATGCTTAATTAAAAAGGCTAATTTTTATGGTGCTTATGTTAACTGTCCACATTTACTTATCCTCAGCCAACAAGAGGGGTAACGAACAGCAAAATCACTAACCTATGTTAATCTACTGTCCCCCATAGTAGAAAAGTTTACCTATTCTATTGGTCAGTTTTTTTGTTCTGTGCGAGAAGGAAGTAGCCACTTCCAAAAAGACTATGGGACTTTTGTGGGATGATAGGTCCCAGATTTATACAACCGATAGGCCTGGGCTACATCCAAAAGACATTACAGCAATGAGGATCATGCAATTGAATGTTAAATACAAAGCGTTGATAAACTATTTGTTCACATTTAGTGCAGCAATGTGCACAAGGCAGTATGCTGTGTGTGAATGTTCGTTGCATAAATCCATAAGTAGGAAATTAACATTGTGAGCGGTTTCATGTGACAGACATGAAAATATCTGTTAGACATTTTGAAAGAGGGGAGATCAAATATGCAATAATTAGCACAATTAAGATTGTGCCTTTGGCTACTGGTCAATGAAATGAAGTTGATTTGAAAACTAACAGAACATGAGGGAAAAAGGCTACTGGTTTCAATGGTATACTGAAGTCTTTATAAAATAATTGCCTGCACGTTTGGTTGGATTTTGGCTAGGCTACTTTGAAGCAAGGTAATACATGCCTCATAATATGTAGTAAAATGTTCACGTTTCAAACCAGGAAGCATATCTTTTCAAAATGCATACGGCCTCCAGCTCATTGCAAAGAGGTGTGTGACGTGCCGAAGCCTGCCTAGTTGCCTACGCACTTGAATGGTGAATGGGAAGCTTGCTTTTTTCCCCCTCCCGGACAATTGGCTGGTGCCAATTTTATTTATCGGCTTTTCATTTCTTTGATTGGCCATAATCTGGCTGTTACAGGCTAACGGAAAACCTGGTGTCAGTATGTGTGTGGGTAGAGTCCAGTATGTTAGTGCAAAAAAAGGTAAATACAGGTACTCTAGGTAGCCATTTGATTAGCTGTTTAGAAGGCTTATGGCTTGTTGTTAGAAGCTGTTCAGGGTTCTGTTGGTTACAGAGTTGGTGCATTGGTAGCGCTTGCCGTGCAGTAGCAGAGAGAACAGTGTTTTTTGGGGGGCCTTCCCTAGCAGGGAACTCGGCCCTAGTGATGTCTTGGGTCGTAGGTACAGTGGCTTGCAAAAGTATTCACCCCCTTCACATTTTTCCTATTTTGTTGCCTTACAACCTGGAATTAAAATAGATGGGGTGGTTGTATAATTTGATTTACACAACATTCCTCCCACTTTGAAGATGCTAAATATTTTTTATTGTGAAATAAACAAGACAAAAAACACAACTTGAGTGTGCATAATAACTATTCACCCCCCCAAAAAAAAAAAGCCAATACTTAGTAGAGCCAGCTTTTGCAGTAATTACAGCTGCAAGTCTCTTGGGGTATGTCTCTATAAGCTTGGCATATCTAGCCACTGGGATTTATGCCCATTCTTCAAGGCAACACTGCTCCAGCTCCTTCAAGTTGGATGGGTTCCGCTGGTGTACAGCAATATTTAAGTCATACCACAGATTCTCAATTGAATTGGGGTCTGGGCTTTGACTAGGCCATTCCAAGACATTTAAATGTTTCCCCTTACACCACTCGAGTTGCTTTAGCAGTATGCTTCGGGTCATTGTCCTGCTGGACGGTGAATCTCCGTCCCAGTCTCAAATCTCTGCAAGACTGAAACAGGTTTCCCTCAAGAATTTCCCTGTATATAATATAGCGCCATCCATCATGCCTTCAATTCTGACCAGTTTCCCAGTCCCTGCCGATGGAAAAACATGGATGGGATGGTGTTCTCGGGGTGATGAGAGGTGTTGGGTTTGTGCCAGACATAGCATTTTCCTTGATTGCCAAAAGCAAAACAAAAATATTTAAGCAATGGCTTTTTTGTGGCCACTCTTCCATAAAGCCCAGCTCTGTGGAGTGTATGGCACAGTGGTCCTATGGACAGATACTCCAATCTCCACTGTGGAGCTTTGCAGCTCCTTCAGGGTTATCTTTGGTCTCTCCTTGCCTGGTCTGAGTTTTGGTGGGTGGCCCTCTCTTGGCACGTTTGTTGTGGTTCTTTCCATTTTTTAAATAATGGATTTAATGGTGCTCCGTGGAAGTTTCAGATATTTTTTATAACCGAACCTTGATCTGTACTTCTCCACAACTTTGTCCCTGACCTGTTTGCAGAACTCCTTGGTCTTCATGGTGCCACTTGCTTGGTGGTGCCCCTTGTTTAGTGGTGTTGCAGACTCTGGGGGCCTTTCAAAACAGGTGTGTATGTGTGTGTATGTACTGAGATCATGTGACAGATCATGTGACACTTAGATTGCACACAGGTGGACTTTATTTAACTATGTGACTTCTGAAGGTAATTGGTTGCACCAGATCTTATTTAGGGTGAATACATATGCACGCACCACTTTTCCGTTTTTTTTTTTTTTAGAATTTAACTTTGTATGTCCATTACATGAAATCCAAATAAAAATCTATTTAAATATGAAAAACGCCAAGGTGGATGAATACTTTTGCAAGGCACTGTACTACCCTCTGTAGCGCCTTGCGGTCGGATGCCAAGTAGTTGCCATACCAAGAGGTGATGCAGCCAGTCAAGATGCTCTCTGATGTAGCTGTTTATCTTTTTGAGGATCTGAGGGCCCATGCCAAATCTTTTTAGTTGCCATACCAAGAGGTGATGCAGCCAGTCAAGATGCTCTCTGATGTAGCTGTATAAATCTTTTTGAGGATCTGAGGGCCCATGCCAAAACTTTTTAGCCTCCTGAGGGGGAAGAGGCACTGTCATGCCCTCTTCACTACAGTGTGGATGTGTTTGGACCATGATAGATCCTTAGTGATGTGGACACAGAGGAACTTGAAGCTCTCAAGCCACTCCACTACAGCCCCTCTGAGAATGGGGGCGCGCACGGCACTCCATTTCCTCTAGTCCACTATCAGCACATTTGTCTTACTGATGTTGAGGGAGAGGTTGTTGTTGTCCTGGCACCACACTTCTAAGTCTCGGACCTGCTCCCTATAGGCTGTCTCATCAATTTGGAGTGTAGCTGCACGTGACCCAATCGTAATGCCCGTAATAAATGTGCCTTGGGATAACCCTATGGGGCTAGGGTTGGGGACCATATGTACGTTACACAATGCACATGGGACAATATGTTAAAATTCCAATAGCTCCACTTTTTAAAGACTTAATCTCAAACCAACTCTGAATGGTAGAAATTCATTGACAAATATTGAAATTATTTAATTAAATCTTAACCTTTCTAGCTAGCGGAACCCCTCGACAACATTCCGCATTGACAAGTCCAATACAGCAAATGAAAGATAAACATCTAGTTAATCTACCCATCGTGTCCAATTTCAAAAATGCTTTACAGCTAAAGCACAACATATTATGTTAGATCACTGCCAAGTCGGAAAAAAACACAGCCATTTTTCCAGCCAAAGATAGGAGTCACAAAAATCTGAAATATAGATAAAATTAACCACTAACCTTTGATGATCTTCATCAGATGACACTCATAGGACATCATGTTACACAATGCATGTATGTTTTGTTCGATAATGTGCATATTTATATCCAAAAATCTCAGTTTACTCTGGCGCCTTACGTGCAGTAATGTTTTGATTCCAAAACATCCAGTGATTTTGCATAATAAACATAATAAACATTGATAAAAGATACTAGTGTTATTTACAGAATTAAAGATAGACTTCTCCTTAATGCAACCGCTGTGTCAGATTTTTAAAAACTTTACGGAAAAAGCATAATCTGAGAACGGCGCTCAGAACCCAAAACAGCCAGAGGAATATCCGCCATTTTGGAATCAACAAAGTTAGAAACAACACCATAATTACCTTTGATGATCTTCATCAGAAGGCACTCCCGGGAATCCCAGTTCGACAATAAATTACTGATTTGTTCCATAAAGTTCCATCATTTATGTCCAAATAGCCACTTGTTTTTAGCTTATTCAGCCCAGTAATCCATCTTCATGAGGCGCAGGCACTTCATCCAGACAAAACCCCGAAAATTTCAGTTACAGTTCTTTAGAAACATGTCAAACGATGTATGGAATCAATCGTTAGGATGTTTTTAACATAAAACATCAATAATGTTCCAACCGGAGAATTCCTTTGTCTTCAGAAAAGCACTGGAACGAGAGGTAACTCTGTCGGGAGCGCACGTCATGAGACCAAGGCTCTCTGCCAGACCACTGACTCAAAGAGGTCTCATGAGCCCCTCCTTTATAGTAGAATCCTCAAACCAGTTTCTAAAGATGGTTGACATCTAGTGGAACCCCTAGGAAGTGCAACCTCATCCATATCTTAATGTGTATTCGGTAGGCCAAGCTTTGAAAAACTACAAACCTCAGATGTCCCACTTCCTGGTTGGATTTTTCCCAGGTTTTTGCCTGCCATATGAGTTCTGTTATACTCACAGACATCATTCAAACAGTTTTAGAACATTGAGTGTTTTATATCCAATACTACTACTAATAATATGCATATATTAGCATCTGGGACAGAGTAGGAAGCAGTTCACTCTGGGCACGCTATTCATCTAAAAGTGAAAATGCTGCCCCCTATCCCAAAAAGGTTAAGTGTGCTACATGAAAACTAGCCCCGGAGATACGCTATCCAAAGTCAAACCATCTTTGCCGCGGTCACACACCAGCCGGCTGAAGCTAATTGTTGAAAATTAATTTGGCTAACACGGAACCCAAACTGGCTGCGCATGTGCGCCATCGTGCATACATTTATTTTGTTCCCCTACACCAAACGTGATCACGACACGCAGGTTAAAATATCAAAACAATCTCTGAACCAATGACATTAATTTGGGGACAGGTCTAAAAGCATTAAACATGTGTGGCAATTTAGCTATTTAGCTTTCACTTGCTAGCTAATTTGTCCTATTTAGCTAGCTTGCTGTTGCTAGCTAATTTGTCCTGGGAAATTAACATTGAGTTGTTATTTTACCTGAAATGCATAAGGTCCTCTACTCCGACAATTAATCCACATATGAAACTGCCAACCAAATCGTTTCTAGTCATCTTTCCTCCTTCCAGGCTTTTTCATCTTTGAACTTATATGGAAATTGACATCTACACTTTCATAGTATGAAACCGACAAAACATTTAGTCTTTCAATCACCCATGTGGGTCTAACCAATGAGGTGATGGCAAGTGGGTACCTGCTTCTATAAACCAATGAGGAGATGGGGGAGGCAGGACTTGCAGCGCGATCTGCGAAAGAAATAGGAATGACTTCTATTTTAGCCCTTGGCAACGCAGACACTTGTTGGCGCGGGCGAGCAGTGTGGGTGCAATAATTGAATAACATGGATTTCTAAATTTATTTTGCAACGCTCGCAAAGTGTCTGGTCTGGTCAGCATGTAACTCTTCCAACCTGCGAACACACTAGACACCCACATCAAACCATACCCCGAAATCAACTCATGTTTAAATTCAGTCATGGCCTCCAGTATTTCTTTATTAGCCAAATCTAAAACAAGGCCAAATCAGTTCATCAACAAACACATTTAGCATCTCCTGGTTTCTACATACAGCCTACAAGCCACTGATGTTCCATTTTTAAAAGTCTAATAAATCCATGTAATATAGCCTACACCATCACAATAGACCGGTCTCAGACTACATTTTCTTCATATCATGTTTCCTATTTCAGAAGAACAAAATAGCATACTCTGAGTTGTCCATATGTTAGGCCCTGATCTGGTTATGCCATATGGCTGTGGGCTACACTAGTTCATTTAGCAGACAAGATTTGCTTGGAATTCCGTGGCATTATTTTATAGTTTGAAGAATACAATTGAACATGAATAAAATACACTGGATATTTTCTCCAAACGATTTGAGGGAGTTCGCACATGCAGCTATTCTGTGTTGAGCAGTTAAAAGAAACAGGTACAACTACAGTAATATGTTTAATTTAAAGTTATTTATGTTACTTTAGTTGTGATACAAATGTTGGGCTATATGTTGAGATTTGTAATACATTCTAAGGTGGCATGGTGCGACTAATGATGATTTGAAAAAAGTGGCATGAAAGGCATGAACTCTGCTTTGTTTGTTTTTGCGCAGGCTTTAAACACTTGATAATGCCACAAATTTCCCTGCTGCATCACCTTTGTGTGGCCTTAATGGCCCTTAAAAAAATCTTTGCCTTTTGTGGCCCGTAGCTGTTGTGCCCTTTGGGCTGAATATAATAATTATAATTCCCTTCTTCTGGTTGTGTGCTGAAGCACCTCTCTCTCACATGGCTCTTCGTCACGTGATCGGATCTTTCTCACAGGCTACAAGTAAAGGGGGGTGCAAGTGCGCACATCCTTATTAGCCAATTCCGAGGTGCATATTGAAGATGTTGGAAGAGCTGTCCACATTTGCTTTTTGTCAGCCAACAAAATGAGTAGGCCTAACGAACTGCAAAAGCACTAGCCTATGTCAATCTACTATCCCCATAGTACAAAAGTTGACCTATTCTGTGCATTAAATAAATATTCCAAACATAGTATTGGACAGTTGTGGGATGTGATAGATCCCAAATTAATACAAGCATCAAAAAACCTGTTTTAAGCAATGAGCCTGACGCAAAATCGGATTAATGTGCTTCATTTTAAGAAGTTATTTGGCAACTTTAGTTGTGATACAAACCTTATCAGAATATATAGGCCTACGGACTAGGCTACATGAGGTGTGCAACTATGATTTGAAAAAGTTGCAAAAAAAAGCATGCCCAGTTTAAGGCAAGAAACAGTGCATCATTCACAAGTGATAGGCTAATATTGTCACCCATCAGACTATTCTTGATTTAATCTTGTCTTTTTACATGTACTAAATAATTTGTGTGAAATTAGTTTTGATTTATAATGGACCATTATCATGCACCTGTCACAACAGGGGCAGTGGGGAAAAAATGTAATCTATGCACTGGACTAATTACCATAACGATCACGTGCAATTTGACTGCCGGTTTGATGGTAATACAGTCACCATAACAGCCCTATGTGTGCCTACATTTCCCAACTTAGGTACACATGTGCTCCATGTGAAAAAAAAAGGTTATCGTAGAGCCCCGGGTAGAATTGTCAAACGCTTGCCTGCCGACAGTACTTGGCAATTCTGACTGCTGACACAGTTCAACCTCTTTTGTGTTGACATAGCAAAGACCTTAAAGTCGTGAGCTACTCAGCCTTGTTAAAATACTCCAAGCCAAATGTTGGCAGTAGCGTTTGGGGATGTATGTCCTTGTGTGTTGTTTTATCAGGGTTGTACACAAACTTTTTCAGTTGGTGGCACCAGCACATGATTTGGTCACCAATATTGTGTGTGTGTGTGTGTGTGTGTGTGTGTGTGTATATATATTTATTATTTTATACATTTTTTTTCTTCACATTTTCAAACAGTATATTTATATTTTTTAACACGGCTATACATTTGGGTGAGTTTATTTTTCCTCGCCTGATTAGCCTCGTTTCACTGCCAAAAATGAAATTAAACCATCTTGTGTTCAACAAAATAACAACACAATGTCAAATACAGGTAGCCTAGTCAAATAATCCCATTAATCATTACTCTCTCGCGGGAAACCTTCACTCTTGCACAGACATTTAGAAACGAAACTTGACAATTAAAAAAATAAGCCACGGGAGTTTTTTGAGCGAGAATAAAGACAACTTTCAAGTAGTAAGACATGTATAAAAGCAACAGATACCATTAATAAGAAGGGGCTAGAAGAGTCTTATATGGTGAGCTACCGAGTGGCTAGGACAAGCAAGCCCCATACTATTGTGGAGGACTTAATTCTTCCTGCTTCCCCGGCTATGGCTGGGATAATGCTGGGGGGAAAAGACCAAAGAATCTATACAAACAATGCCTTCATTAAACAGCACAGTTTCATGACAAATCTGTGACATGGCAGGAGATGAAATTGAAATAATTACTGCTTTGCATACAAGCCAGTGAATTATATGCATTACAGCTGGATGAGTCAACAGACGTGGCGGGCCTGGCACAGCTCCTGGTATATGTCTGTTACTTTTATGTGGGGTTAATTAAGGAAGACATCCTCTTCTGCAAACCACTGGAAATCAGGACAACATGAGAGGATATTTTTAAAGTATTGGACAGCTTTGTGACATCAAATGGACGTTGGTGGTCAAGATGTGCTGGGTAACGCACGTGCAAGCAGTTGCTCCCAACGCCACTTGGGTACACTGCAGCATCCACGAGAGGCTCTTTCTGCCAAGGGAATGCCTGACGGCTTGAAAGACATTTTGGACACTACAGTGAAAAATGGTTACCAATGTTAAAGCACGGCCCCTGAATTCTGGTATTTTCTGCATTATGCAATGATAAGGGCAGCGACCATGTAACGCTTTTAAAACATACAGATGTGCGCTGGTTATCAAGGGGCAAAGTATTGACATGTTTTTTAAAAATTGAGAGACAAGCTTAAAGTTCTCTTTACAGACCATCATTTTCACTTGTCTGACCTCTTGCATAATGACGAGTTTCTCTCGCCTGAATAATCTGAATCTAGGATTACAGGGACTCTCCGCAACTATATTCAATGTGCGGGACAAAATTCAGGCTATGATTAAGAAGTTGGAGCTCTTTTCTGTCTGCATTAACAAGGACAACACACAGGTCTTTCCATCATTGTATGATTTTTCTTTTAGTGTGCAAATGAACTCAAGATTACGGACAATGTCAAATGTGATATAGCGAAGCACATGAGTGGGTGCACAATTACGCAGGTACTTTCCCGAAACGGACGACACAAACAACTGAATTTGTTATCCCTTTCATGCCCTGCCTCCACTCCAGTCCACTTACCGATATCTAAACAAGAGAGCCTCATCGAAATTGCAACAAGCGGTTCTGTGAATATTTAATCAGAAGACAGTGCCAGATTTCTGGATTGGGCTGCACTCAGAGCTTCTTGCCTTGGCAAATCGCGCTGTTAAGACACTGATTCCCTTTGCAAACACGTACCTATGTAAGAGTAGATTCTCGGCCCTCACTAGCATAAACTAAATACAGGAACAGACTGTGTGGAAAATGACTCTCTCCAATACAACCCAACATTGCAGAATTATGTGCATCCTTTCAAGCACACCCTTCTCATTAACCTGTGGTGAGTTATTAACTTTTTTTATGAAAAAAGGTTTTATATGTAAGATAGGTAAATAAATAGCAAAATTATTGATTATTATTATTTGTGCCCTGGTCCTATAAGAGCTCTTTGTCACTTCCCACGAGCCGGTGTAACGACTCTCTTGGGTTGAAGTAGGAGACCAAGGTGCAGCGTGGTAGGTGTTCATGATTTTTAATAAAACTGAAAACCGCAACAAAATAACAAAGTAGAAAAACGAAAGAGCACAGTTCTGTCAGGCAAACAAAACAGCTAAACAGAAAATAACTCGCCACAAAACCCAAATGGAAAATACCAACTTATATATGATCCCCAATCAGAGACCAGGATAGACAGCTGCCTCTGTTTGGGAACCACACATGGCAAAAACAACAAAGAAATAGAAAACATAGAATGCCCACCCTAATCACACCCTGACCTAACCAAAAACAGAGAAATAAAAGGCTCTCTAAGGTCATGGCGTGACAGCCGGGTTGTGACAAACTCACTCTCATTCTTATGTTTATACTTGATACCATGGCAAAAAAGTGATGAAGTATTGATTTCTCCCAGTTTCTGTTTTTCGCTCTCAAAATCACACTTTATTTTATGTAATAATTTGTTATAAAAATAGATATATATTAGATGTTTTAAGTCCACAACAATGTGTAAATCAGTTCAGGAGACCATTTTTGAGGTCCTGGCAAAATGTTTCATTTTTGTTTTTTTGTTTAGTTACTAGGGATGCACCGATATTACATTTTTGTCCGGTATCCAATATTTTCCTTGCCAAAAAACCTGATACCGATGTTTCAAATTTGAGGCCTTTTAAGATTTCTAGTACAGTTACATCAAAGAAACAAACACACACACACAGACACTGACCAAAACGTTATTTTGTTGGCATTTACGTACAGTGGGGCAAAAAAGTATTTAGTCAACCACAATTGTGCAAGTTCTCCCACTTAAAAAGATGAGAGAGGCCTGTAATTTTCATCATAGGTACACTTCAACTATGTCAGACAAAATGAGAAAGAAAAAAAACAGAATCACATTGTAGGATTTTTAATGAATTTATTTGCAAATTATGGTGGAAAATAAGTATTTGGTCAATAACAAAAGTTTATCTCAATACTTTGTTATATACCCATTGTTGGCAATGACAGAGGTCAAATGTTTTCTGTAAGTCTTCACAAGGTTTTCACACACTGTTGCTGGTATTTTGGCCCATTCCTCCATGCAGATCAGTGATGTTTTGGGGCTGTTGCTGGGCAACACGGACTTTCAACTCCCCCCAAAGATTTTCTATGGGGTTGAGATCTGGAGACTGGCTAGGCCACTCCAGGACCTTGAAATGCTTCTTACGAAGCCACTCCTTCGTTGCCCGGGCGGTGTGGTCGGGATCATTGTCATGCTGAAAGACCCAAGTTTTTACCAAAAGGTTATATTTTGGTTTCATCTGACCATATGACATTCTCCCAATCTTCTTTTGGATCATCCAAATGCTCTCTAGCAAACTTCAGACGGGCCTGGACATGTACTGGAGGGGGACATGTCTGGCACTGCAGGATTTGAGTCCCTGGCGGCGTAGTGTGTTACTGATGGTAGGCTTTGTTACTTTGGTCCCAGCTCTCTGCAGGTCATTCACTAGGTCCCCCCGTGTGGTTCTGGGATTTTTGCTCACCGTTCTTGTGATCATTTTGACCCCACGGGGTGAAATCTTGCGTGGAGCCCCAGATCGTGGGAGATTATCAGTGGTCTTGTATGTCTTCCATTTCCTAATAATTGCTCCCACAGTTGATTTCTTCAAACCAAGCGGCTTACCTATTGCAGATTCAGTCTTCCCAGCCTGGTGCAGGTCTACAATTTTGTTTCTGGTGTCCTTTGACAGCTCTTTGGTCTTGGCCATAGTGGAGTTTGGAGTGTGACTGTTTGAGGTTGTGGACAGGTGTCTTATATACTGATAACAAGTTCAAACAGGTGCCATTAATACAGGTAATGAGTGGAGGACAGAGGAGCCTCTGAAAGAAGAAGTTACAGGTGCTGTGAGAGACAGAAATCTTGCTTGTTTGTAGGTCACCAAATACTTATTTTCCACCATAATTTGCAAATAAATTAATTTAAAATCCTACAATGTGATTTTATGGATTTTCTTCTCTCATTTTGTCTGTCATAGTTGAAGTTTACCTATGATGAAAATTACAGGCCTCTCATCTTTTTAAGTGGGAGAACTTGCACAATTGGTGGCTGACTAAATACTTTTTTGCCCCACTCTATGTCCCCATTACCAGTAAAACATAATCAAAACCTATTTCTCTTACTTGCTGTGATGTTTCTCAGTTTAGTCACAACCTGGATTTTATCATACGTGTCAAGTAGTGAAGTTTCAGCTCTATCTGTCCGTTGCCTCTCTTCCTCGGTGCGCACTGTCACTGTGTCCGTCTCCATCTCGTCCAGCTGGGTCTGTAACATTTCACGTAAACCCTGTTTCTTGTCTGCATCGAAGTAGCGGTCCTTGTATCTAGCATCGAGCATAGTGGCGACACAGTAGAGGCTCAGAGAGAATGCCACCGATTCGCTTGTTCACAACCTCTAGTAGAGTACTTTTCCAAGTTAACCATTTTTGTTGAGCAGACGTTTCAATGACATGACAGGGTATCATGTCTGCTGCAGTCGCAGTTGAGCTTATTTTTCGGTTCAGTTCATCAAATGGAGCTAGAAGTGTTCATGTTTTAAACATGTTCTCAAATGCCATTGAAATGGCAGCAGCGGTATGAGAACCAGCACATTTTTGAGCATGCAATACGACTTTACTCAGTACTAAATCCTTGCCGAATCACTGTGCTGTCAGACTCGGCATGCTCATGGGGCTGACATCGCTAGTCCAAATGTCAGTCGTGAAGCTAATAGCAGTGACACCCATAGCAAGATGCTCATAGATGTATGTTTCAACAATACTGTGTTACTCCGGTAGGGCAACATCTGAAAAATAGCGCCTACTTGGTAGTTTGTACGTGTAGCACTATATTCTTCGTGGAGTCATTACGTCATCTACCTACGTTATATATGCACGTCAGCTTTGACATCCGTTTTGCACATCAGCGTTAAACTAGACATCGGGCCGATGTTGACATTTTTAGCTAATATCGTCTAATTCCAATATGCTTACTGATATATCGTGCATCCCTAGTAGTTATTGTTTAGGGTAACCATACCCATTAAGCCCACTTCCATCTTTGGATAATAAAAACAAAACAATTCTGCTGTTTTAATGTTTCAACTAATTAATATGGTTGTTATATCCTTAACTTAATTATTCTAAGCCAATCTGATGTTTTATTAAGTTATTGACAATTATGTGTAATTTCCCATTAGTGGCCAATTTCAAAGCTGCAAAAAAAACTTGAGGTTACCTTAAACATATTTTTCTGATATTTTTTGTACCTTCTGAGATAAGTGATCATACTTGATCTAAAATTAAGAGATAAATGTGCTAATATGCACACGATGGCATATTTCATGAGCATTCATGACTATTTCTTGCCAATTTAAAAATGTGTTTTTCATTCTAGTAGTAGTGCCTGCATGTCAGTCTCACAGTAGCAGCATATCTTGGTGAACTACAACAATATAATAGATTTCAGGCATTCACAGCCTAATTCTTTTGTGGATTTTGTTTTATTTTAGTGTTAAATTAACCCTGCATTGTTATACATTGATGCCATTTTTGTAAATGTAACATTTATCTCAGGTGGCCTTAAAGGATACACCTTGCACAAAAAGCACTCCCTCTATACAGAATGTAAATGACAAAACAATATTGTTCAATATAACCAATATTAACTTTGCATAATATTGGGTAGACATGGCTATTCTGTCTTTTTTTCCTGTTCCTATTAAGACTGGTTTGCATTGAAGCACACGGGAATAGTATGTTGATATCCCAAATATTCAGTGAATATGAGCATACATTTTTTTTTTGTGCAGATTTTAAGTTTGTTAAAACACAAACTACAGTTATGCATACTGTGCATATAGCCATGGCACCTTTACCAAGATTAGGAACAATTAGAAACCTCTGTACGTTTTGGAGTGGACAGGTAGGCGTTGATGCAGAGGGAGATCAGAGAGGTTGAGGGTATTCGGGGATAGAAGACGTACAAGTGGTGGATAATAATGCTAACAACTGAGGGGCAAGAAGATGACTATTGGGCGACTACTCATGCACTTTTGGGTAGGGGCATTGTAATATTGTTGTCTTTCATTCATCCAGGTGATTCAGTTTTTTTGTTCCAGCACCTGTACCTTTTTAATACACAGAGGGAGATTTGAAACTGTCTTCAGATAGGCGTTAGGAAGACGAGTTGAAGTAATAAGAGTAGAATTGCAGTACAGCAAATGTGAATCAGCTTTCAATAATTCATTGGAAGTTGTGTGGGTACTGGTCTTTGTTGCATGGCTTCTTATCCACAGAGGGCTAGTGTGGGGGCATGTTTGTGTTCTAACCAAGCAATAAGAAACCTGATTCAACTAATCATGTCTTGATTGAATTAGTTGAATCAGGTGTGTACTGGTCAGCAAGAACAAAAGTCTTAAGTCCACATTGATCTCTGTGGATACGATTGGACACTCCCCTGTTACGAGTGCTACTTTCATGATGAATAGTAATGTTCCGTTTCTTTTAAAAAGAAGATTATATTAATCACAGTTTACATAACAAATGTGAGTTTGTACATTTATAACATGTGGAACTGAATTAAGATGTATTATTTAAGAGGTGGGCTTATGTGGAAAACACCCTTGGGCTTAAAGGGTACACTCAGTCCGAACTTTTCACATATTTTAATAAAACAAATATATTTGATAAAATATGTAAGTAAAGTCATTTTAACTTCACATGAGATGTTCACCTTTAATTTTATATCCACTTTTCTTACAAAAGTTTGGGCGGTATATGTTAGAAATGTCTAAACTTAGATTTGGGTGGACTTAATAGTTACACTTAACCTAATTCAGGTGCGCACCAGCCAGCCAGTGGTTTGGCTAGTACAGTTTCTATTGCGCACGTGATGTAGTTTTCAAAATGAATGGCAACTGGATTGATGCAGATAATCATGATTCTGTCAGGTAGGCTACTTTGTTAACTTTTAATTGCCATTCCATATACCCCAAAACAGTTAGGCTGTCATTAGCATCACTAATGGTAAATTTGCCAGTGGCACACCAGGCCAGTGCCAAATGAAAGCTACAAGTCCGAATGGGTGGGGTGGGGGGGATACTGCCCCGGGTCAAGATCTGAAAGGAAAGCGAATGATGCGTGCATAATTTCAATAGCAGGAAATTTTGTCTTTCATTTGCGGGCTGAGCAAGTAGCTTATACAGGGTTCATACAAGTCAAATTTCAGGAGTTTAACAAGCACTTATAATTTTCAAGGGCCTACAATATTGAATTGTTGTAATAGCCTATAGGGAAAAAAATCGCCCCCCAAATGTGTACTTTTCTGCATGCATTTATTACTTTACGAATAATGCATTATTTTATAGGCCTATCCAATGGTATTATGCATTGACATTCACAATATTTTTACATTCTAAAATGTGTCTGAATAATGTGGGCATTGCTTGACTCAATGGACAGCATGTTCCTCACACAAACACACTGATGAAGTCTGTCCATGTGGCAGCTAGTAGGCTCGGGGGGTATCCAGGTTTTCATATCGTCATACTGTCCTTCTATCATCTTGGGATTTACGGTTTTACCAGCATAGCACACAAGGAGTGCTAAAAACGCAAGAAAAGCCCATTGTGCCTCTGTTACTAAATTGTTACAAACAAATAGCGAATACATAGATGCTGTTAACAAGCGAGAGCGAACATAAATATTATTTATTATTATTAACCTTTATTTAACTAGGCAAGTCAGTTAAGAATAAATCATTTTTTACAATGACGCCCTAACCTGGATGACGCTGAGCCAATTGTGCGCCACCCTATAGGGACTCCCAATCACGGCCGATTGTGATACAGCCTGGAATTGAACCAGGGTCTGTAGTGACGCCTCTAGCACTGAAATGCAGTGCCTTAGACCGCTGCGCCACTTGGGAGCAAAGTCTGGCAAATCCAGCTCGTGTAGTTATACAAGCATAGCTAGTAGTACCTACCGAATGTCATTTTCGGTGAGCGAAAGTGAACGAGAGAAATTGTGATACATGCTTTTCTGAAGGAAGCGCAGCATTTGTACATGGAGCAGAGGGTAGAAGAACAGAGGGGGGAACCCTAGTAGGAAGCACAGGGGAAAAAACTGTACCGACATGAAAAGCTGAAGAACATACGCACATCCAGGTACTTTCCACAGATGTAAGAATTTTAGGCAAACTCATGGAAAACAGAAAGGAAAACGCTGCACACTGCCGCTCATGCTCCCAGGTGATATTTATTTACAACGGTTCGACCCTTAGGTCTTCATCAGGCATTCATATCCCAGGTGGGGGCGGAAGGTCCTATATATAGGGGCAGTACTCAGTGACATCACTTCCTGAAACGAGAGGTAAAAAATGTATAACATAGTTTCACAGTATTAACATTCAATGTATCAAAATATATGATCATACACAGAATGTGATCAGTATTTATAGTAATATACATACAATATTCAATTAGGATTAAAGAAAACACAATTCAGACTTTCAAGTCAAATTCCTCATTAAGGCCAAGAGGAGACTGTGGATCCAGAAAGATTCCCTTTGAAGAAGTTTCCTCTCAATGTCCCCTCCCCTGCGTGACATCTTGACCATTTCTATTCCAATGTATCTCAGAGAACTATTAGGATGTCCAGCTTGTACAAAATGAGCAGCCACCAGATTTTTTTGTCTCATCTGTTTTGTATATTGCTGCGGTGCTCCCTGATCTGTGTCTTAAGGCTTCTATGGGTTTTCCCTATGTAGAACAGACTACAGTAAATGTCAGATTTTCGAGGTAGGCTATTCCATGATGACTGAATTGTGCATGGCAAAATTCAACTAAGATTTTGAACTTTTTAAATACCTGGTTTGCATACCCATTCTTGCCTTAGCATTTACTGGTAGATATCATAACTTTGAAAATCTTTCATACCCCTACCGCTGTCAGTCTGCACTCCACCCACCAACCAGCTGTTTGAGAGCTGGCGCTCTCTCTGCCCGACAGATTATCTATAGGCTATGTGTGCAGCGTGCATGATAAATAATCAACATAATGAATTAACAGCTTCTGGAATCCATCTGTTTTTAATAAATTATTTAGCCTAGATTAAAAATAGCATTATTACAAAATGTTTATTTCATTGGCCCAAGCAGGCTACTGACGGGGACGATCGACTGGCCCGGATGTCGAGCCCTGACACACACACACACACACACACTGTGGGGCATTCCCGTGCCGTTGTTGCCTCTTCAGAAAGTTGGTCAATTTTTGGTCAATTACACATTCCTATTTGAATAATGGTGAATCAAAACCTAACGTAACCATTGCAAAAAATGTGTGTCGCACTGCCAAGTCAAAGAGTCGCAAATGCGACTGTTTTGGTCGCAGTATCGAACCCTGTTTATGTCTAGTCCCCTCAAACCTGGACCTCGAAGCCAATTCAACTGTTTTTCATTGTTCCTTACTATTCAGGGACTGATTTAGACTGGTGTAATTCATTATAAGGTAGAACAGAAAACCAGCAGGCTCCAGACCTTGTCGTGTAAGAGTAGAATACCCTGGTCTAGTCAATGTTCGCTAGCTGCACTTATGATGCTATTGTTGTAGAAAGCCCTTGTTGATACTAGGCAGATGGCCCCAGCTATATAACTAGCTAGCAAGATGATTAAATGCAAGATTTTCTATGGGGTTGAGATCTGGAGACTAGCTAGTCCACTCCAGGACCTTGAAATGCTTCTTACGAAGCCACTCCTTCGTTGCCCGGGCGGTGTGTTTGGGATCATTGTCATGCTTAAAGACCCAGCCACGTTTCATCTTGAATGCCTTTTTTTCTTTTTTAAATTCAGTTTAATTTTACCTTTATTTTACTGGGCAAGTCAGTTAAGAACAAAATCTTATTTTCAATGATGGCCTAGGAACAGTGGGTTAACTTCAGGGGCAGAACGACAGATTTGTACCTTGTCAGCTCGGGGATTCGAACTTGCAACCTTTCGATTACTAGTCCAACGCTCTAACCACTAGGCTACCCTGCCACCCTTGCTGATGGAAGGAGGTTTTCACTCAATCTCACGATACGTGGCCCCATTAATTCTTTCCTTTACACGGATCAGTCGTCCCGGTCCCTTTGCAGAAAAACAGCCACAAAGCATGATGTTTCCACCCCCATGCTTCACAGTAGGTATGGTGTTCTTTGGATGCAACTCAGCATTATTTTTCCTCCAAACACGGTGAGTTGAGTTTTTAACAAAAAGTTATATTTTGGTTTCATCTGACCATATGACATTGTCCCAATCTTCTTCTGGATCATCCAAATGCTCTCTAGCAAACTTCAGACGGGCCTGGACATGTACTGGCTTAAGCAGGGTGACACGTCTGGCACTGCAGGATTTGAGTCCCTGGCGGCGTAGTGTGTTACTGATGGTAGGCTTTGTTACTTTGGTCTCAGCTCTCTGCAGGTCATTCACTAGGTCCCCCTGTGTGGTTCTGGGATTTTTGCTCACCGTTCTTGTGATCATTTTGACCCCACGGGGTGAGATCTTGAGTGGAGCCCCAGATCGAGGGAAATTATCAGTGGTCTTGTATGTCTTCCATTTCCTAATAATTGCTCCCACAGTTGATTTCTTCAAACCAAGCTGCTTACCTATTGCAGATTCAGTCTTCCCAGCCTGGAGCAGGTCTACAATTTTGTTTCTGGTGTCCTTTGACATCTCTTTGGTCTTGGCCATAGTGGAGTTTGGAGTGTGACTGTTTGAGGTTGTGGACAGGTGTCTTTTATACTGATAACAAGTTCAAACAGGTGCCATTAATACAGGTAGCGAGTGGAGGACAGAGGAGACTCTTAAAGAAGAAGTTACAGGTCTGTGAGAGCCAGACATCTTGTTTGTTATTGACCAAATACTTATTTTTCACCATCATTTGCAAATAAATTCATAAAAAATCCTACAATGTGATTTTCTGGATTTTTTATTTCTCATTTTGTCTGTCATAGTTGAAGTGGTAAAAAGTACAGGCCTCTCATCTTTTTAAGTGGGAGAACTTGCACAATTGGTGGCTGACTAAATACTTTTTTGCCCCACCTTATATATCAATGATGTTGCTCTTGCTGTGGGCGATTCCCTGATCCACCTCTACGCAGACGACACCATTCTGTATACTTCTGGCCCTTCCTTGGACACTGTGCTATCTAACCTCCAAACGAGCTTCAATGCAATACAACACTCCTTCGTGGCCTCCACCTGCTCTTAAACACTAGTAAAACCAAATGCATGCTTTTCAACCGTTCGCTGCCTGCACCAGCACGCCCGACTAGCATCACCACCCTGGATGGTTCCGACCTAGAATATGTGGACATCTATAAGTACCTAGGTGTCTGGCTAGACTGCAAACTCTCCTTCCAGACTTATCAAATATCTCCAATCCAAAATCAAATCTAGAGTCGGCTTTCTATTTCGCAACAAAGCCTCCTTCAATCACGCCGCCAAACTTACCCTAGTAAAATTGACTATCCTACCAATTCTCGACTTCGGCGATGTCATCTACAAAATAGCTTCCAATACTCTACTCAGCAAACTGGATGCAGTTTATCACAGTGCCATCCGTTTTGTTACTAAAGCACCTTATACCACCCACCACTGCGACCTGTATGCTCTAGTCGGCTGGCCCTTGCTACATGTTCGTCACCAGACCCACTGGCTCCAGGTCATCTACAAGTCTATGCTAGGTAAAGCTCCGCCTTACCTCAGTTCACTGGTCACGATGGCAACACCCACCCGTAGCACGCGCTCCAGCAGGTGTATCTCACTAATCATCCCTAAAGCCAAATCCTCATTTGGCCGCCTTTCCTTCCAGTTCTCTGCTGCCTGCGACTGGAACGAATTGCAAAAATCTCTGAAGTTAGAGACTTTTATCTCCCTCACCAACTAAACATCTGCTATCTGAGCAGCTAACCAATCGCTGCAGCTGTACATTGTCCATCGGTATATAGACCCACATCAAACATCTCCAATCCAAAGTTAAATCTAGAATTGGCTTCCTATTTCGCAACAAAGCATCCTTCATTCATGCTGCCAAACATACCCATGTAAAGCTGACCATCCTACCAATCCTCGACATCAGCGATGTCATTTACAAAGTGGCCTCCAATACCCTACTCAGCAAATTGGATGCAGTCTATCACAGTGCAATCCGTTATGTCACCAAAGCCCCATATACTACCCACCTTTGCGACCTGTATGTGACCTGTACCCACCCTTGCGACCTGTATGTGTCGAACTGCTTTGCTTTATCTTGGCCAGGTCGCAATTGTAAATGAGAACTTGTTCTCAACTTGCCTACCTGGTTAAATAAAGGTGAAATAAAAAAATATATATATATAGTCCACCCAATTTACCTACCTCAGCCCCATACTGTTTTTATTTTATTTACTTTTCTGCTCTTTTGCACGCCAGTATCTCTACCTCTCGCCAGTATCTCTACCATGTTCATCTGATCATTTATTACTCCAATGTTAATCTGCTAAATTGTAATTATTCACTCCTATGGCCTATTTATTGCCTACCTCCTCATGCATTTTGCACACAATGTATATAGATTATTTTTTTCCCTACTATGTTATTGACTTGTTTATTGTTTACTCCATGTGTAACTCTGTGTTGTTGTCTGTTCACACTGCTATGCTTTATCTTGGCCAGGTCACAGTTCCAAATGAGAACTTGTTCTCAACTAGCCTAACTGGTTAAATAAAGGTGAAATAAATACAAATTCCGGAAGTCAGCATGCCAATTGCATGATCCCTCAACTTGAGACATCTGTGGCATGGTGTTGTGTGAAAAAAACGGCACATTTTTAGAGGGGCCTTTTATTGTCCCCAGCACAATGTGCACCTGTGTAATGGCCATGCTGTTTAATCAGCTGCTTGATATGCCACACTTGTCAGGTGGATGGATTATCTTGACAAAGGAGAAATTTTCACTAAGAGGGATGTTAACACATTTGTGTGCAACATTTTAGAGAAATAAGCTTTTTGTGCATATGGAACATTTCTGGGATCTTTTATTTCAGCTCATGAAATATGGGACCAACACTTTAGATGTTATATTTAATTCACTCTTAATAATCACATATAGCCCATAGATACATTTTTATCTAGCTGACTAACATTAGCTAAATGGTTAGCATGATTCGCTAGCTAGGTAAAGTAAAGACACTGCATTGACTCTCGACAGCCAGCTTTAGGCAGCTGCTTCATGAAAACAAATCCATTGTGATTTAATAATTATGTTACTAGCTACAGTGGCCAGATAGCTAGCTTGGTAAAGCATTTAGTGTTGTGTGCATTGCTGCACTTACAGCCCCATTCGTTTCATATGAAGTTTGACTGCCTTGCTCAGTTAGCAAGCAAGTAAATGTTAGCTAGTGTTTCAACTAGCTAGCTAGCAAGCTAAAATTACAAGTAGAAATGGCAGGCTCCTCCGTGTGCTCCAGGTACATATTTTGTACTAACAAGAGAATGAATGGCCTCCTGTTGTGATAGACTGCAGATAAGCACTTATCAGCAGCCGGTGTGTTTCATGCTTTTAGATAAAAATAAAATCAAGTAAATCAAATATCTGGTATTAAGCCTTTCTCATAACTCTAGTTAAACAAGTAGGCCTAACTAACTTTATTATTAGCCCCTTGTCTGGTTAGATAAAAATGATGAAAAACCTAAAAGTCTTCTGTGAGTGCCTTGAACAGAACAGACCCGCCATGGCTTTTGGCCATCCCACAGGACTTTCTAAAAGCAACGCACCAAAAATATCTCATTTACTCTGGTCTGGGCAGAGAGAAGGCTTCCTCCCATAATCTTGTCCACTCTCGAACCCTCCCTGAGATCACTGGGATCCCCAGAGAATGGGTGTGTTAAGCAGAAGTAGCCCAGTTCTGTTTCATTGCAGCCAGGGTTTTCTATGGGTAAGAGTTGCACATATTGTCAGTTTAGGCTAGTTGTCAGTTTAGGCTAGATAAGCAGATAAGTGCACCAGCATCTAGTAGGTCTCACTTGCTAGATGCACTTAGATGACTGTTTTTAATAATCTTCCAGATTTGTTTATTTATTCGATAGCATGCCTACACTAATTGTAGCAAGGTCAAGATGGGTCAGACATCACTAAAATATAGTTTTGGCACATTATTCATTGGGAAGTTCTGGTCCTGGCTGCTGTTTACTGCTGGTAATTTCTATGTGAAAGGACCCATGAGCACCAAAATGTTAAGTTCATAGGAGCATGTCAAATGAAAGCTAAGAGTCAATTTTTTTACAGCCATTTTCCATCCTACAAATTAGGAATAAGCAAAGGCTTTGATTTCTGGTCAAACTGATGGGTTTTTAGAAAACATCTACCAGAAAGTCTTAAAAGGTATTAGAAATACATCAAAACACAATGTTGAAGTAATATCAACACTTATATTTAGTTTTAGAGAAATTGTTCTGCCTTTTGTAAATTTAAACAACCACACCAGTAGAAATGTGGCTAGAGCTTACCCTTGATGTTGCACAATGATGTAAGTGAATAAGTAATTGTTTTAGTCAAAATATGATGTATTTGGGCTTTAAGTGCCAAATCAAAATGTGTGACTTCGGATGTTTCCGTGAGTCTTTTCCTATGAGATGACGTGCAAATTCTTTTCAGCCTATGTTTCGTTTCAGGGCAGGGTTCTATTTAACTCTGCCATGCTGGTGGATGGTAAATCTTTATTAATCAGAAACACCTGCTGTAAAGTTCTTCTTATTCGCGAGTCGTCCGAGAACCAAACAACTTTTCTCTGTAGCCTGCACTTGGGCATCCAACAGCCTTGAAAATTGTCTATATCGTACAAATTCATGAAAACAAAAATTAGCTTTATGGCCTTAATTTAAGGTTCGGGTTAGGCTACGGTGCATTAATCTTAAAATGGCTAGGTGGGACAACCACATATTACAGGCATAGAAATCAATTTTTCCTCAATAACATAGCTGTCAGTAGAGTCAGAGCTCGAAGGGGGGGTGGGGCGGTTGGGTTGGGTTTCAAGTGTCGGTTAAGTGTTTTTATTTAATTGTATTTTTAATTTTTGTGTATTACATTTTTGGGTTGAGGGGTCGAGGTGAGGAGGAAGATTTTTTTAAGATACTGTTTGAAGAGGTAGGGTTTCATAGAATCTTAATTCAGAGCAGTTATTTAGGAGTTTTTGGAAAGTATGGACTCAAAATACTGAGAGAGATTTTACTGAAATTCTGTTACCAAACTTTGCATCTGCACAGCTCTTCCCAGTAAATGTATTTTTGTACAATTTTCAGTGTAAATTGTTTAAAGTTGTCATTGTGCATAGAGTTGCATGGTTTGTTAAACTGACATCAATCAGTTTTTTTTGGCATACATGTTAAGTGAAGAATCTGAGTCTCAGCACCATTCCATTTATCGTGGAATTGCCCTGCACTATCTGAAGTAGCTTGACCCATCCATAATGGTGCTCTGTGGGCTGTTATTGGTGTGTATTATGTGAAATTGGATTGCTCAGTCATTTGGCAAAGCTGGAATTGCAGATGGCTGCAGTTTTAGTTGTGTGAAGAGGACGATTGTTGTGGCGTGGATTGTGTTTTGTCGTCACCTCTCTCAATAGGTTGCTCTCTGCAACCCTCTCTTCCCTTCTCTTCTCTCTCTTGCGCAACTTAGGCTTGTAATCTTGTTAGCTTTGCATTGATTTGCACTGAGATACGGCACAGGCACGATACACAGGTAGGTGTGCATATAGGCCTACCACTAGGGATCTTTTTATACTAGCCACACACATGCTGTATTATTTTGGGTGCTGCATTTGGAATGCTCACCCGAGTCTCTTTGATGTCTAATCAGAATGGAGCCATGCTAATGAGGACACAGGATGGATGCAGATTAGCTAACTGACCCCATACCACACACTGGCAGCGCTCGTCATTTTTCCCTGGTCACTCGCTCCGTGTTAGCCTAAAGACAGCAGCGTATAGGCTACCCTGTGTAGGAGCATTAAGCAGATAAAGGTCAGACAACCTTTTAGGCCTGTAAAACTATTCTACCATATTACAGTATAGTGGCAGTGTATGGAGCCGAGGCCTCATCCTATTTCCTAGTTCCCATCGCGGTCATATCGTTCTGAAACACTCCTCATTACATGTTACACCTCTGCAATGTTGGATGAATGGACAGGCTAATGTCCTTCTGATGTTTTGAAAAACTTTGCCTACATTTGATTGTGATTTAAAGGTTAAGTGCCGAGCAGTGCGTGCAGTTACCAAAATTCAGATTTGTCACCGGCCCAACATAACCCCCGTTAAAGTTGCATATTAATTAATATCACAATATTAATTTCTGTGTAAAACACCACATGGGTTAGCTATTCTTGGGCACGATTTGGAATGTAAATCCTCAAATGACAAACTAACCTTACTTTGTTTTTTCGTGGACGTGATTAGACTTCGTAAGGATAAAATCCCCCAACCCACATGGAAAAATATGGTCCACCTTAGAAAGTGTTGATGTTGCTTCACGTTACCAACCAGTCCATTTGGAGGGAAAGACAAAAGGAAAAGGAGGGTGTGCACCTTTTCTCCTACTAAGTGCATTTGCTGAAAGCTGCATTGTCCAGTAGACTGGGCAGTTCTTTCTTTTTATACCACAACCTTGTTTGTTTGATTGGGAACAGTTAGGCCTTTCACAATCAGTCTGTATATGGAATTGAACTAGTCCCACACATGCAAACTCAGTACTCTGCACAGATTAGCTCACACAAAAGGTTACACATTCATGTATGTTCTTAGTTAGTCTTGCTTTGAGTGGGATGATTCTTACCTTTTGTAGATTGCTTTGTGTTGGACTGTTATAATGGCAGTAATATAGGCCATCTCTCTGACATTACTATGTGAGGGGATTGCTGTGCATATCTGAACCTAGCGTGTAAGTGAATGCTGTTTGAATCTTAGACTAAGTCCTTATATAAGTCTGTCAAAGCTGGATTGTTTTTTTAAATGAATTGTACACTATTTATAGACTAGTGAGTTTATCAGTAAGTCTTGTGAGAACCGATGATGGATAGGTTACCGTAATTTCAAATGCCTGTTAACTTGTTTGAAAGCTTTTGACCACTAAGTTAACATGGTTGAGGGTGAATGGGGCCTCAAGGTCCATGTCTTGAAAGAGGGAAGGGAGATACCGTATAAAGTCTGTAAGTTCTTGAGGAGAGAGGGGAAGTGGCACCACCCCTTGAGAGAATAGAGGGAACACCTCCAACCCAACACACAATACACCCCCACTCGCACTCTTATCCACGACTTAGTCGGGGACGGGAGACTGACTGTAACACTAGGTCAATTACAATGAAAGAATGAGTGATGTCACATCCAGGCCCCCTGCTCCAATCTTGGCTGTGTACAGTTACAGTTTAAGGATGAATGTCCTGTTTGAAACTCCCTCGTCCCTCCCCCCCTCACTATTTAGCCTGCCATGAGCAACCTTATGAGTTAGGCCTATGATCATTACACACTGTTCACTGTTGATTCTTTCCCCCCCACTTAGTGACGGGTGTGTATTTGTGTGATCATCATTAGTAGTAGGGATGGGCATGAGTAATGGAGTACTCGAACGGACATCAAAGCTCAATCTTTAACCAGAGATCACATTTTGTTTTAAATACTGTGAAACTATTAAATGGAATGTGTTTTGTGGCTGCCGGCAAGTTACATTTTATCTTGAAGACTACTTTAATATGCTTTGACTCGATTGTTCCATTTCTACATGTGCATTTCCGGAGGACAACAGAAAATAAACCAAGCCAAGCATCACACTGTTCTATTCTCTAAGGTCCCTTTCCCCTCTGTCTCGTTCACTTAATTGCGTTCCGACCGCTCCCTCCACACACATGTGCTGAGTGCACACAAAAGCACCCCTTAGGCCTACAGAAATAAATGCCTATAAAAACGTATCTAACTGGCCCTGCAGAGTGGCGCAGCGTTCTAAGGCAATGCATCGCATTGCTAGAGGTGTTGGTACAGAACCGGGTTCATTCCTGGGCTGGGCCACAACCTGCAGCGGCAGGGAGTCCCATAGGTGGTGCCAAATTTGCCCAGCGTTGGTCCGGGTTAGGGCAGGGTGTGGCCGGTGGGGCTTTACTTAGCTCAGTGCGCTCTAACAACTCCTTGTGGTGGGCCGGGTGCCTGCAGGCTGACCTCGGTCGCCAGTTGAACTGTGTTTCCTCCGACACATTGGTGCGGCTGGCTTCCGGATTAAGCTGTTGGTTGTTAAGGAGGCGGGTCATTTTTCTGAGGACGCATGACTCCACCTTTGCCTCTCCCGTGCCCATTGGGGAGTTGCAGCAATGAGACGATCGACTACAGTTTTATCACTAGTGGACCGTTGATTGAAGTAGGAAAATGGGTTCCAACAATGAGCTGCAGTTTTGGAATAATTGCATCCCGTCTATTTCCCACTTAAGCTACTTTGCGAACTGCTAGTGCCATTTAGAATTGGTTAGGAGGGCTGTCCCCGACCCAACAAAAATATTGGTTGACCGAAAATAGTCTTTTAACCAATCAATTTGTCAATTTTAAATTGTGTATTTTTCCATATACAGTACCAGTCAAAAGTTTGGACACCTACTCATTCAAGGGGTTCTCTTTATTTTTGACTATTTTCTACATTGTAGAATAATAGTGAAGACATAACTTTGAAATAACACACATGGAGTCATATAACCCAAAAAGTGTTAATATATTTTGATTTGTTTAAAGTTACCACCCTTTGTCTTGATGACAGCTTTGCACACTCTTGGTATTCTCTCAACAAGCATCATTAGGTTGTCACCTGGAATGCATGTAAATTAACAGATGTGCTTTGTTAAGTTAATTTGTGGAATTTCTTTCCTCCTTAATGCATTTGAAACAATCAGTTGTGTTGTGACAAGGTAGGGGTGGCATACAGAAGATAGCCCTATTTGGTAAAATACCAAATTTATATTCTGGTAATAACAGCTCAAATTCGCAAAGAAAAACATCATTACTTTAAGACATGAAGGTCAGAATCCGGAAAATTTCAAGTGCAGTTGCAAAAACCGTCAAGCCCTATGATGAAACTGGCTCTCATGAGGACAGCCACAGGAAAGGAAGATCCAACCTTTTGCAGAGGATAAGTTCATTACCAGCCTCAGAAATTGCAGCCCAAATAAATGCTTCAGAGTTCAAGTGTGTTTTTAATAAAATCAACTATATGTATTGAGCTTGTCACATGCTTTAAGGACACTGCTTGATTAAATAAGACACCCATGACTCTTAAGGAGCCAGAGATCAAGATAACCAGAAGGAAAAAATGTAACCTGACCCGACCATCCTCCCACTCCTGCTAGCTTTTGCAGATTCTGTCGTTACTCCCCTGAAGTGGCCCGTAATAGGCTACATGAGGAGTCTGCAACCATTCTCATGTGGAATGACAATTTATCTTACCATTTCTACTGCTCCGCGTGCCAGTTATGGTTTTCAAATACACTTTTTTGTGGAATATTTTAATTTATATAATAACGTCTTCGTGTCTCAATTATTGTCGTGGTTAAATCCAAATCCTAATGAAATTATACAAACCTAAAAAGTAACTTCCATTGCCAACTAGGTGAAAATAGCCTACATAAAGCCAACAAAAAGACATTGCAGCCTGCAGGTAGAAAACAACAAATATCATATAAATCACATTGGCTACGCATGGCCTGTCTGCAACCAACTTGAAATATTGTATCAACTATTAACTTGGGTCTGAACTCCAAGTTTCCCGGGCCAGTGAGCTCTGGACAGAAACAGTTGTAGGCTATTTGTGCAAGGGATAAGAAGTAATCAGGCCTATTTTATGAAATTTCCACTGGATCAGAGCATGACATTTTTTCCCCTTTCACGCTGAGTGGTTATTGAAAAGGAGAGGGCTGTAAATATTTAGAATATATTGAGGAACTTTTGTCATGCTCTATGGATGTAAAAACAGACTTCCGTTGCTTGCTGTTTGAGGTGAAGAACACATTACTTTGAGAAGCTCCACAGCTCATTAGTGGTGTGTTAAGCTAATCAGAAATACTATCAGCTCCCCAAATGGGCACATTAAATATGCCTACATTTGCTTGCAGGTCAGGTAGCCTACTTATATGCGTAATCAGGTGTGCGTCCTTTCTCAATTTACAGGAGCACTCTTGTTACGAATCCCTTTTGGCCCAACAGTCTAGGGGGGGATGGTAATGAGACCCGTAACATAACTCATGCAAATTATAATAGTGACAAAGTAAAAGTGTGAACGAAATAACCATCTCGACAACGGTTGTTGGTCTGGTCTTGTAATATATCCCATTTAGCAGACGCTTTTGTCCAAAGGACTTACTGAAATCTACCGTCAAACTCAAGGTTTATTTGAAAACACACGGTAATGGGGGGGGGGGCAGGAAAAGGGGCTGAGCTGGACCCAAGGAAGGAAAGAAACAATAAGTATTCAAAAACACCCCTAAGCTAGACTAGCCTACTTTAACAACAGTTAACTAACCAAAAATACAGTGGGTGGTCCACCCAGTTCTAACTAGTGTATTTAACAAGGTCTACCTACGGGTAGTGTATGCCCATGGGCGACTTGTCTTGGTTTCCCCACCAGCAAACGAACACCATAACCAAAAACAATACTCACAGGTGAGGACAAAGTGCTATGGAGGTGCTCAAACAAAAGAGAGGTTAATACACAAAGAGAGCATGAAACACAGAGACCTACAGACATGGCATTTACAGAGAGATTGAGCTCTAGAGCAAACAACTGACAGGGTTTTTAAACCAAGGGAAAGGAACTGTGATAGAGTAGGAAACAGGAGGTGTGTCTTCTGATTTATGATTGGATTGGTGACTGATTGGTGAGTGATGATTTTCACCTGTGAGGGGAGAAGGAGAGAAAAGAACACAGGATACATACACACACACACACACACAGAGGATACTGGTATCCGTAACAGCTCTAAACAAAGACAATGACTAAATTGACAACTCGTAACTGGAATGAAATAAACCAAAACTTGTGCCTCACAAGTGGAGCATAGGTTGTGCGCTCTGCAAGCAACCTGTCTACTCCAACAATGAGAATGGTAAAAGACTGGAATAATGATGCAGTATATTGAATGCATTCACAGAAATTACCATAACCAAACAAACATTGTAGATACAAATTATAGGAATTGGGCCTCCCGAGTGGCGCAGCGGTCTAAGGCGTCACTACAGACCCGAGTTCGATCCCGGGCTGTATAACAACCGACCGTGATCAGGAGTCCCATAGGGCGGAGCACAATTTGGCCCTGCGTCACCCGGGTTTGGCCGTGGCCTGTGGAATGTTGTCCCACTCCTGGATATTGGCGGGAACTGGAACGGGCTGTCTTCTACGTCAATCCAGAGCTTCCCAAATGTGCTCAATGGGTGACATGCCTGGTGAGTATGCAACCATGTAAAAACTAGGGCATTTTCAGCTTCCAGGAATTGTGTACAGGTCCTTGTGACATGGGTATCTCTGTGCATTCAAATTCCCAACGATAAAATGCAATTGTGTTCAATTGTGTCTGTAGCTAATGCCTGCCCATATCATGACCCCACCGCCACCATGGGGCACTCTGTTCACAACATTGTCATCAGCAAACCGCTCGCCCACACGACGCCATACATAGTCTGCCATCTGCCCGGTACAGTTGAAGAGCACACGTCTCTAGTGTGCCAGTGGCCATCGAAGGTGAGCATTTGCTCACTGAAGTCAGTCAGGTCTTTACCCTGGTGAGGACGATGAGCACACACACCGATGAACTTCCCTAAGACAGAAATTCTTTGGGTGTGCAAATCCACAGTTTCATCAGCTATCCGGGTGGCTAGTCTCAGAAGCCGGATGTGGAGGTCCTGGGCTGGAGTGGTTACATGTGGTCTGCAATTGTGAGACTGTTTGGACTTACTGCCAAATTCTATAAAATGACATTGGATGCAGCTTATGGTAGAGAAATTAATATTCACTGGTGGACATTCCTGTAGTCAGCATGCCAATTGCACACTCCCTCAACTTGAGACATCTGTGGCATTGTGTTTACATTTTAGAGTGGCCTTTTATTGTCCCTAGCATAAGGTGCACCTGTGTAATGATCATTGTTTAATCGGCTTCTTGATATGCCACACCTGTCAGGCGGATAGATTATCTTGGCAAAGGAGAAATTCTCCCTAACAGGGACGTAAACAAATTTGTGTGCAACATTTTAGAGAAATAAGCTTTTTGTGCATATGGAACATTTCTGGGATCTTTTATTTCAACTCGTGAAACATATTTTTGTTAAGTATTGGTACACCACCCCATTCACGAAAATGGCTTGCTACTACAGACAGTGAGTCGCGTGGCCATGGCTTGCTATATAAAGCAGGCAGACAGGCGTCCCGTTACTTTTCGATTGAATGTTAGAATGGGCAAAAGGAGTGACCTATGCGACTTGGAGCGAGAATGGTGCTACAAACAAAAAACATCCAGTCGGCAGCAGTCCTGTGGGTGAAAACAGCTTGTTGATGAGAGTTCGAAGGAGAATGGCAAGAATCATACAAGCTAACCGGCATGCCACAAACAGGCAAATAATGGGGTAGGACAACAGCGGTATGCAGAACAGCACAACTCTTCCTTTTTTCCAGTGCAGGCCTTGTTCTAAAAATGTGAACCGCCAACTCTTTTCACTCTAATGTTCCAAAATGTGAAATAGTTAGATTTTTTTTATTTTACATTGGCAACTGAAACCTGCTTCCATCAGAGTGAAAGCTCCTTGGCCACAACACCAGGCTCCAGACAATTGAAGCTGTAAAGGGGGAAAGCAGGCAAAAATAGACAAGACATTAAAGCCTTGCATATCTGCCATAACATTCATTGACCCCCAAGTTCAAGCAATAAGCTCAAAGTACAAAGACAAAATACCTGAATTGTTGCTTGTTCACCCTCGATCATCTCCTTGTACTGGTGGTGAACAGGTTTATCCTGAAAGACAAATTCCAGAAAAATATGTTAAGACATAAATGTATTAATATCCTATAGGTTATTGCCTATTGACTGTTACAGCTGTACTAAAATGCCCTGTACACACAACCTGCTTCCAGCCCAACAATGCCAATGCAGAAACTACAAGATAGCTAGCTAGGTTTAGCAAACATTTAGCCTCACAATTACCAGTTGGTTAGATGTAAACGGTATTCATCTAGCTAGTAAGCTAGTTGAACATGTAAAAAAAAAAACAATCTGTAATCCAATATCTAGATATTTAGCTGTCACTTAATTTAGCTGTCCCTTCCAATCTAGCATGTGTCCCTATCACTTAACATGGGGTTTTATTAGCTTTCTAATCGGATAGGATTTTCACCACAGTGGCATTTTTCTGTAGTTAGCTAGTTAAACATGACAAATTGCCATACATGAAAAGGAAAAGATAGCACATCAGCAATCAGAATGCTAGCTAGCTATAACGTTACCTGTATGCAACTGCTAGCTAGCTAACAATAGTTAGCAATGGAAACTGCTTTCCGATACAGTTGAGAGAATAACGAATGCACATGTAGCTATCTTGGCATTTTAACTGTAGACTCTTACCTGTGTATGGGCTCAGATGATTCACAGCAGACTGAAACACTTTCAAGATAATCCTTCCCACTCCAGACTGCTTTTGCCACAGAAGACAGCTGTGTCGATACCAGCAGCTGTATTCAGGACAACTCTGGTATTGAAAGCTGTAGCTACACTTTGCATGTTGTCAATATGAGTAAATCCAACGGATCTTTCAAATATCCATGGTAGCAGAGAGCAGGATGTGCCGGCAGGGTAGCCTAGTGGTTAGAGCGTTGGACTAGTAACCGGAAGGTTGCGAGTTCAAACCCCCGAGCTGACAAGGTACAAATCTGTCGTTCTGCCCCTGAACAGGCAGTTAACCCACTGTTCCCAGGCCGTCATTGAAAATAAGAATTTGTTCTTAACCTCTTGAAACTCCCCATCCCGGATCCGGGATTGTGACTAAGCCTCAGGCTCATTAGCATAACGCAACGTTAACGATTTCTGAAAATCGCAAATAAAATTAAAATAATGCGTTTGCTCTCAAGCTTAGCCTTTTCTTAACAACACTGTCATCTCAGATTTTCAAAATATGCTTTTGAACCATAGAAATTGACTAATTTGTGTAAGAGTATGCTAAGCTAGCATAGCATTTTGTGTAGCATGTAGCACGCAACATTTTCACAAAAGCCAGATAACCAAATAAATAAAATCATTTACCTTTGAAGAGCTTCTGATGTTTTCAATGAGGAGACTCCCAGCCACATACCAGATGCGCAGTGTTTCCTGAAAGCGTCTGTGTGTAGGAGAAATCGTTCCGTTTTCTACATTGCGCCTGGCTAACGAACCGAAAATGCAGTCACCTACAACGTGAAACTTTTTCCGGATTAACTACATAATATCGACCGAAACATGGCAAACGTTGTTTGGAATCAATCCTCAAGGTGTTTTTTCACATATCTCTTCATTGACATGCAGTTCGTGGAAGCTTGCTTCTCTCTGTGCCCCATGGAAAAATACTGGCAGGTGACTTTTGCGCACCAATTTCGGCGCAGGACACCGGGCGGACACGTGGTAAATGTGGTCTCTTATGGTCAATCTTCCAATGATCTGCCTACAAATACGTCACAATGCTGCAGACACCTTGGGGAAACGACAGAAAGGGCAGACTCATTCCTCTTGCGTTCACAGCCATATAAGGAGATCATGAAAGACAGAGCCTCAAAAATCCTTGTCATTTCCTGGATGCCAAGTCATCTTGGTTTTGCCTGAAGCTCACGTTAAAGGGCACGCACAGAGAAGATATTTGTATTTCTGGACACGTCAGAGTGTTTTCTTTCGAACAGTAGCAATTATATGCATAGTCGAGCATCTTTTTGTGACAAAATATCTTGTTTAAAACGGGAACGTTTTTCTTCCAAAAATGAAATAGCGCCACCATAGGTGTAAGAGGTTAACTGACTTGCCTGGTTAAATAAAGGTAAAATAAAATAAAAAGTGCCTTTGGGGCGGCAGAGTAGCCTAGTGGTTACATGCAAAGTGTAGCTACAGTAACCAAAAGGTTAAGTTCAAATCCCGAGCTGACACGGTACAAATCTGTCGTTCTGCCCCTGAACAGGCAGTTAACCCACCATCATTGAAAATAAGAATTTGTTCTTAACTGACTTACCTCGTTAAATGAAGGTAACATTTAAAAAATAAAAATTGACAGAAGCCTTGCATGACAGAATGGATGCTCTTTCTCGTGAATGTCCCGGCCCCTCATCTCAACCAATTGTGGTTGTGCAATATTCTGTATTTTCTCTGTTTCTAAACAGTTTTGTGATTTCACATTTTATTTATATTTACAGATTACATACACGTTTGTTATTACGGCACATAAACTGTTTGTTTTTTTACATTCAAATGCCTCCTGTGAAGTAGTGACTTCTGTCATACGCACAGCTTTCTGAAACAGGTCAATAATAAAATGTAAATATATTTGAGTACTTGAAAAAAATCATCTGAGTACTCGGGAACAGTCAAAAATGTCATGCCTATCCATAATTTGTAGGGGCCCTATAAAATCTGCTATTTTCTGCTTCATTCTGTTTTTTCAAATGTCACCCTTTTTTTATAGAAAACCACTAAGTGAAGTCCACAACTGCTTAAATCACATCAGGAGACCACTTTTGTGGTATCAGAAAAATGTGGGGTGTAGTTAGGCCTATCTTTTTAATGCAAGTGAGCACGAGCCAGAGACTGTTGTTTGGTTAGCGGTGTTTCTGGAGCGCTCATGTGATTGCAGATTTTTGCAAAATGAATAGCCACTGGATTGATACAAATAATCATGATATAATTCTGCCAGCAGAATTAATGCATTTTTCAATACATTTTTGAATATCATTGAATTACGTTTAAATGTCTGGATTCCGTCAGTGTCTTCCGCAACGCAGATTCTTATAGGGCCCTACATTAGGCCTACATCCATCTTATATCAATTTCTACCACAGTCTATGCAGGTCTGTAGCAGGTGACATTTCATACTGGCTTGAATGTTTTGTCGAATGCAACAATTATTTTGGACAACATCGTGATGTATTATGGATACCGGTATTTGTACCCACTACTACTTCTATCAAATGCATATATCACGAGAGTGACATACTAGTATCTCGTGCCTTTTAGAATACATGACGCTATGCAGTCATTTTGTCTTCACCACCTCTGACCACCTGACTCAGGACAATTGGACACATCATTCCCCTAATTGTGCTCCATCTTGGTCCGGTCATTATTGTAAAAGAGCATCTGTTGTCAGTGATTTACCTGGTTAAATTAAGGCAACATTTGAAGAAAAAAAGTCCTTGGTAAAAATACATTTAAAAGATGTTAATGTAAAGAGAAATCATCTGGTTTTAGCTTTGGATGTCATGAGTGGTATTAGCAATAGTCATAGGTTTTTCTAGGCCAAGGGGATAGGCCTTGGTATATCAACATAATCAGTCATGTGCCGAGTCTGGGCCTGATTCCTCTGGCATCTTAACGCCATTGCAGCTGACTGCAAAATCCCTGTATCTCTATTGAAACAGAGGTTTTACTCTGTCTATGTGTTTCACTGTTGTAGGAAGCAGATTGTAGAGCCTGCTCATCTAGGCTAACTGGGGCAATTATGTTATGTAACTGGGGCAAAAATATATAATAATAACATATGCCATTTAGCAGACACTTTCATCCAAAGCGACTTAGTCATGCGTGCATACATTTTACGTTTAGGTGGTTCCAGGAATTGAACCCACTACCCTGGCGTTACAAGCATTATGCTCTACCAACAGAGCTACACAGGACAGCTACACTGGTATCTCTGCAAATGTGAGAGGGTGGGAAACTGAGAGTACACCATGGCAGTTTGGAGATCAGATGAGATATTCCACTACTAGAGGTCTTTTTGTAGCTAAGTTAGTAGAGCATGACACTTGTAGCGCCAGAGTAGTGGGTTCAATTCCCGGGACCACCAAAACATTTATGCACACTTGACTAAGTCGCTTAGGATAAAAGCGTCTGCTAAATGACATATATTACAGTATTATCAAATTGTATTTATCACATGCGCCGAACACCTTACATTGAAATGCTTACTTACAAGCCCTTAACCAACAATGCAGTTTTAAGAAAACACCCCCCCCAAAAAAAAGTAAGAGAAAGAATAACAAATAATTAAAGAGCAGCAGTAAATATCAATAGTGGGGCTATATACAGGGAGTACCGTCTGAATGTGCGGGGGCACCAATGTCGAGGTAATTGAGGTAATACGTACATGTAGTTAGAGTTATTAAAGTGACTATGCATAGATAATAACAGAGAGTAGCAGCAGCGTAGAAGAGGGGGGGCAATGCAAATAGTCTGGGTAGCCATTTGATTAGGTGTTCAGGAATTTTATGGCTTGGGGGTAGAAGCTGTTTAGAAGCTTCTTGGACCTAGACTTGGCGCTCCGGTATCGCTTGCCGTGCGGTAGCAGAGAGAACAGTCTATGACTAGGGTGGCTGGAGTCTTTGACCATTTTTAGGGCCTTCCTCTGACACCGCCTGGTATAGAGGTCCTGGATGGCAGGAAGCTTGGCCCCGGTGATGTACTGGGCCGTACACACTACCCTCTGTAGTAGAGGTCGCCCGATTATGATTTTTCAACGCCAAAAAAAGACTACCTATTAATCGGCCGTTTTTTAATTTTTTTTTAAATATTTTTTATTTGTAATAATGACAATTACAACAATACTGAATGAACACTTATTTTAACTTAATGTAATACATCAATAAAATCAATTTAGCCTCAAATAAATAATGAAACATGTTCTTTTTGGTTTAAATAATGCAAAAACAAAGTGTTGGAGAAGAAAGTAAAAGTGAAAAAGTGTGCCATGTAAGAAAGCTAACATTTTAAGTTCCTTGCTCAGAACATGAGAACATATGAAAGCTGGTGGTTCCTTTTAACATTAGTCTTCCCAGGTATACCATTTGTATTTCATTAACCTTTGACTATTGGATGTTCTTATAGCCACTTTAGTATTGCCAGTGTAACAGTATAGCTTCCGTCCCTCTCCTCGCTCCTCCCTGGGCTCGAACTAGCAACAAAACAACAACAGCCACCATTCGAAGCAGCGTTACCCATACAGAGCAAGGGGAACAACCACTCCAAGTCTCAGAGCGAGTGATGTTTGAAACGCTATTAGCGCACCCCGCTAACTAGCTAGCCATTTCACATTGGTTACACCAGTCTAATCTCAGGTTTTGATTGGCTGGCAAACGCACAAAAGTGCTGTTTGAATGAATGCTTACGAGCCTGCTGCTGCCTACCATCGCTCAGTCAGCTTGCTCTATCAAATCATAGACTTAGTTATAACATAATAACACACCGAAATATGAGCCTTATTTCATTAATATGGCTGAATCTGGAAACTATCATCTTGAAAACAAGACGTTTATTCTTTCAGTGAAATATGGAACCTTTACGTATTTTGTCTAACGGGTGGCATCCATAAGTCTAAATATTGCTGTTACGTTGCACAACCTTCAATGTTATGCCATAATTACGTAAAATTATGGCAAATTAGGCGGCCCAAACTGTTGCATATACGCAGAGAAGTGACACAATTTCACCTGGTTAATATTGCCTGATAACCTGGATTTAAACTAGCTAAATATATGCAGGTTTAAAAATATATGCATCTGTGTATTGATTTTAAGAAAGGCATTGATGTTTATGGTTGGGTACACATTGGAGCAACGATACGCACCGCATCGATTATATGCAACGCAGGACACGCTAGATAAACTAGTAATATCATCAACCATGTGTAGTTAACTAGTGATTATGATTGATTGATTGTTTTTTCTAAGATAAGTTTAATGCTAGCTAGCAACTTGGCTTACTGCATTCGTGTAACAGGCAGTCTCCTCGTGGAGTGCAATGTAATCAGGTGGTTAGAGCGTTGGACGAGTTTACTGTAAGGTTGCAAGTTTGAATCCTCTGAGCTGACAAGGTAAAAATCTGTCATTCTGCCCCCTGAACGTGGCAGTTAACCCACCGTTCCTCGGCCGTCATTGAAAATAAGAATGTATTTTTAACTGACTTGCCTCGTAAAATAAAGATTAATTAAAGGTGTAAAGAATACCGGCCATTCCGATTAATCGGTCGACCTCTACTCTGTAGTGCCTTGCGGTCGGAGGCAGAGCAGTTGCCATACCAGGCAGTGATGCAACCAGTCAGGATGCTCTCGATGGTGCAGCTGTTAAACCTTTTGAGGATCTGAGGACCCATGCCAAATCTTTTCAGTCTCCTGAGGGGGAATAGGTTTTGTCTTGGTGTACTTGGACCATGTTAGTTTGTTGGTGATGTGGACACCGAAGAACTTGTAGCTCTCAACCGGCTCCACTGCAGCCCCGTCGATGAGAATGGGGGTGTGCTCGGTCCTCCTTTTCCTGTAGTCCACAATCATCTCCTTTGTGTTGATCACGTTGAGGGAGAGGTTGTTGTCCTGGCACCACACGGCCAGGTCTCTGACCTCCTTATTAAATTACTAAAGGTTTAAAGTCAATAATCAATGTGTTCAGTTGGAAGGAACTGCAGTGTGAAAGAGATCCATTACCTTTGGTAAGGAGGGAAGAGAGCTGGCGGCCACATGTTAATTCTATTAGCCTAAACATGATCTTGGAGAGGCAAACCATTTTGAAGGCAGTTTGGGGTCACTGCGCTCAAGATCCTAGTATTGTCCATGCACACTGATGAATTTAGTGTCTGTGTGCGTGTTTGTGCTGGCTGTCTACACTGTTGTGAAAGGGAAAGTTCTTGGTCAGGTCCAGACGGACGTTGTAATACGGTACATACCAGCAGATCAGCTGGGTGCAGGCAGATCCCTGTTTTAGTTTACAGCCGTGGCCTTGTGTCCCTGCACGTCTGCCTGGCAACTCCTCACTCACTTTACAGCTCCAACTAGCCCACTTTCTCTCTCACACACAAGAAATTCCTGTGCAAGAATCCCACGTGCAAAGAATCACCAAATTCCCCCACACCCAAATTTTGTCTCTAGGATCACTACCATTGAATTGCTACGGTAACCACATTTCCATCCACAGTTTTTATTCAAGTAAAGTCATATCATATAAAAAATTCTCACGACAGCTGTGACAGAAACATGAAGTTTCAGTGTCATTTTTTAAATACTGACAGTTTGTTTGTTCGACATGGTGGGATCTTTTTGTGTCTAAAATTAATTATGTGGGAAATTGAGGTAGAAACGCATTTATGCTCAAATATTGATAGAATAACCATCGTATCAAAGTAAATTTGGAGTCATGTGGTGATATGGTGTTTGGACCTCCCACTATGACTCGGGAAAGCATGCACTTTATTAGGCTACATATGAAATAAGTTATGATGAACTTCACAGTGTGGTGAAAGTGCACATTGATGAGCTTGATGCTGCTTTCCAATAAATATCCAGGGTCTTATCCATTATCCATAATAATCTCATGTAAACTCGACAACCCACACAGCCTACCCACACTGTATCTGTGAGCTGTTGGCTAGAGTGCAGGTACCAAGAGCAGAGTAGGCACATTTGCTATTTAATGCAACCGTTTTTGTGACAACTATTATTAGAGTTGAAAATGCGATGGAAACAGATTGAACTTTGTTTTTGTACATGGAAACTTAAGCAAAACATGTTTTTTAAATGCTGTGTGCACTATGTCATCACGCACTGATTCTTATCTGCAACATGTCCATTTGGTGAAAACATATCACTGGTGTGAAAATGTGCATATTTTCTCAATGCGGATTCCAGAATATTTGCATGGAAATCTGTCACCAATTGGGTGGAAACCTAGCTATTGTTTAGGCCTAACAAAAACTTTATGTTAAATTCTGCAATTGTATAGTAATGTAGGCCATGGATTGTGAGATTCCTGTACCCTACAACTGGTCTAATTTGATGTCCATCTGTCTGGCAGGTCTTGGTCTCCTATCCATGGAGAAAGTGGGCAAGATGTGGAGCAACCTGAGGAGCCGATGCCAGACCCTCTTCCACAGCGACAGTGCGGGACCCAGTACAGAGAACAGCGTGGTGGAGGTGGACGGTATGCACTGTGTGGTGGGACCGGGAGGCAATTCAGGCGAGGCCCAGGCTTCTCGGGCCTCTAGCCTGCCCCGAAGCCTCTTGCCGCTCCCCATGGTTACTGGGGGCGACGTCACAACTGTGTGTCGGACATCCCCCAGATAGTGGAGATCACCATAGACAGCAAAGACAGTGAGGATGCGAGGGGGGGTCGTGGAGGAGTCCCTGTGGCCCGGAGAGACTCGTACTCACGCCATGCACCTTGGGGGGGCAAGAAAAAACATTCATGTTCCACTAAGACTCAGAGCTCCATGGATACAGACAGGTGGTCAGGGCGCGCGCGCGGGGCCGCTGGCCGGAGGGACCGTCGCTACGGAGTCAGCTCTATCCAGGAAATGGGGGACTCAGGGGGCGGGGGGCGCAGTCTGAGCGCCCGTTCCCTGCGCCAGCGGCTTAGCGATACAGTGGGCCTGTGTCTCCCCCTGCCCCCCCGCCGCCGCTCGCGCTCTTCCAAGACCCCCACCATCTCGAAGCGCAAGATCCACCTGACAGAGCTGATGCTGGAGACCTGTCCCTTCCCCCAGGGCTCGGACTTGGCCAACAAGTGGCACCTGATCAAGCAGCACACGGCGCCCGTCAGCCCGCATTCCTCCACGGCTCTGCTTGACGCCTTCGACACCGCCCACCCCTCCCCCGAGGACGAGGAGGAGCGTCTGCGCGAACGCCGCAGGCTCAGCATTGAAGAGGGAGTGGACCCCCCACCCAACGCCCAGATTCACACCCTGGAGGCCTTGGCGCAGGGCTCCTCTTTGTACAAACTGGGACCAAAGATGGCCCCCGGCATTGCAGAGGCCTCTGGGGAGGCCCGGGGCACCGCGGCCTGCTGCTCAGGAGTGGGGGTATCGGTGCAGGTGCTTGGGGGGGCTACAGCCCAGTTGGCTGACTGTGACTCGGAGGAGGACTCAACTACCCTATGCCTGCAGGCCCTGAGGCCCAAGCAGCGGCACGCGTCCGGGGATGGCAATCTGAGCCGGAACCAGCCTGGGCCATGGAAGGTGCACACGCAGATTGACTACATCCATTGCCTGGTACCAGACCTGCTGCAGATCACTGCACTGCCCTGCTACTGGGGCGTGATGGACCGCTACGAGGCGGAGGCGCTGCTGGATGGACGGCCCGAGGGCACCTTCCTGCTGCGAGACTCGGCCCAGGAGGACTACCTGTTCTCGGTCAGCTTTCGCCGCTACAACCGCTCGCTGCATGCCCGCATCGAGCAGTGGAACCACAACTTCAGCTTCGATGCCCACGACCCCTGCGTGTTCCACTCATCCACCGTGACAGGCCTACTGGAGCACTACAAGGACCCCAGCGCCTGCATGTTCTTTGAGCCGCTACTCACGGCGCCACTCCACCGGGCCTTCCCTTTCAGCTTGCAGCACCTGGCACGCGCCGCCATCTGCCCCCGGACCACGTACGACGGCATCGGCGGCCTACCACTGCCCCCGGCCCTGCAGGACTTCCTCAAGGAGTATCACTACAAACAGAAAGTGCGTGTGCGCTGGCTGGAGAGGGAGCCGCCACTCAAGATCAAATAGTGGCGGGGCTCTGGCGGTCTGTGCGTGCCGCCGCGGGCTTAGTCAAAACAGGAAAAACTCCCAGCCAATCAGGAGGTAATACTGAACATGGCACTTTTCAGTCAGGCAGGGAGGGGTAACTGGAGGGAAGGAGTTAGGTAAAGTGATCTATCCAAGATTCATTCTAATCTCTTTGTTTTACTTATTACTATTTACATCACATGGAACACATATCTATTATATTCAGTATAATGCTGTCTGGCAAGCACATTTTTACTATTGAAAAGATTCTGAAAGGGAGAGCATAAGCCTTCATGCTTGGTCTCCCTCTCTCCTGTTTCATTCTGTCAAGTGTCTGCCTGATCCCACAGCATGAGCTGCCTGCATGGCCCCCCTCACCCCTCCCCCCAGTCTCGATCTAGGCCCACATGGTTTGCTAGCTATGTTGTACAGTTCACTCATACTTTCTATCCTTCCTTTTTTTCCTGTTGCTTGATGAAGCAACTAGAAAGAATGCCTAGCGGGCATCATGAGGCTTGAGGTGTGGAGTTGACAGTGGCTTTACTGGAGAGAGGGGTGGGGGGGGTTTGCTGCAACTAAAACTCCTACTGCAGTTCGCTAGGGCCCGCTTGGTGGACAGTGTCGTACAGACACACACCCAGCCATCATCAAGCATCATTGAGTAAGCCTATGTCTGAAATAAGGTGCTGTTTAAGGGTGCTGTCCAGTAGTTCTTCGCCCCAAAGGCAATGTGTAACGCGGCCAGGTCCAAAGGTGCTGCTACAGCGTACACCTGTAGGGGGCGAGGCATACACAGCAGTGTGTGTGGGCACTGCGAGTCCTTGGCTTTTAGATATCCTCACTGTCGTTTCTCGAAGCATAATCGTTGTCTCCCACCACCACTGTGTTGGCACAAGTGTACGGTTCTTCGAATGGAACAATACTAATGATATTTGTCCTGGTGGTTGTTTTCTCACACCTGTCTGCCGGTGGCTCAAACTGGCTACAGAACAGGCACTTTAACTGTGCGTGCAGTTTTTGAAGACACACACGCACTGGTTATTGTCTCAGGGTCTGGTTTGTTTCTGGACCTGTGTTCTGCCTTCATGGTGTCCCTTATCTCTCTCTGTGGCATCCTCCATGCTGCTCAGGGTTCATATAATTCATATCTGCACCCTCCACAGACCATTGACATTATACAGTTAACTTGACTCCGCTTTACACATTACAGCCACAATCCCGCTTCATAGTATTAGTACCCGAAGGAGCTACATTTGATATGCGCATTGTCACTGCTGCTAGCCATGCCCGTAATAACCCAGCATATTGTGAGAGCTTGCATCAGGAAGACGAATACAACAAAGCGTAACCTATGTGCCTTTCATAGAGCCTCCTGATCTACTTTAAACTCTTGAGCCTGGTGCATAGAATACTCCAGCAGCACTTCCCACTCATGTAGCCCTTAAATGGAGGATGAGGAGGAGGAAAATTAATGATGTGGAGCAGGGGATGAAGAGCTCTGTTTATTGGTGCACATTCAATATTATATATATTTACATTTTTCACATTTCTATTTCATCAAGAAAATATTGTCAATGTTAGCTAGCTAGCTAGAAGTGAATACACTACTCCATTGTCTAGCTGTGGAGGCTGGTGGGAGGAGCTATAGTAGGATGATGGGTTTATTGTAATGGCTGGAATGGAATTAATAGAGTCAGACTTGGTTCCCGTATCTTTGAGGTGTTTGATACCGCTCCATTTATTCCATTCCAGCAATAACAATGAGCCCGTCCTCCAAAAGCTCCTCCCAACAGCCGCCACTGCTGTCTAATCATTTATTGGCTTCACTTCCAAAAGTCATTGGGTTTTATAGGTGGCTGGATAGGTTGGGCAAGGCAGCGTCAGGTCCTGGAGGGCTTCTACACTGGACATGTTTTAGAACGGCACACCTAGAGCAACACACAGGCACGAGTCTGTAAAATCTATGGAGAAAAAATATATAAGAAATGAGGAGTACCTGTATATGGAAATACTATCTGCAAATGTATACAAATATAATTCTTGCAAATTATCGGTGTGATATCAGTGATTTTTATCCTGGTTGGATAGGTAACTTGAATCCTGTCTATCTGAATGGCAGGGAATATGTTTATTTTAACTACCCAACGCGCGTTGTGTGTGTGTGTGTATGTGTGTTACCAGAGGAGGAGGATCATGAATGAAAATGCAATGAATGCATATTGCATATTAGCTTATTCATGACCATCTCTGAGTGTCTGTGACCAAAGCTCTGTTATTCAACGGTGTTGCACACAAGCTGCATTGTTTTTAGTAGTATTGCTCGCCACTATGTCTCTAGGGCTCTTTAAAATTACCATCCTGAATTTTATTTCAACTGAACAAACATTTTAAGCCTACAGGGCAGGCGATGTTGCCAGGTAGAAACAGAGACGAGCCCCCATCACCTTACACCTCTGTCTTGCAACTGCTCTGGCCTCTGCATTCACAGTGTACTAATGAAAGGTAATGTGATGTGTGGGTATGTGTTATGGTTTGGAGGCAGAAGGGCAGGAGAGGGTGTCATTGTCAATGGTATAATTGAGGCATGTGTGTGATCGTTAAATCAACTAGATGCTCTTTTTCATATCCAACCCTCCCTCCCTCTCTCTTCTGTGGCCTAAACCCAATCAAACAGAACTTACTTTGTTTTCAGAAAGCTTGGAGATTGCATGTGAAAATCACCCATCTGTATGATCTATGAAGGGCTGTGGAGGACTGTTTGAAGGGGGAAAAAATAGGTTGACATATAAGTCACTTGCATGTGCACTTGTATGTTCTATATCCACATCCATGTCTGTCTATCACCCTGACATCTTGTATGGGATAGCTGTTAAAAATTCACTCTCCTGCGCGCACACACAGGCTCTTACCCACGGACGCACACACATCTACTCTTTGCCACCTGTCTATCATGCTACGACGATGGCCTACTGGCACTAATCACTGGCTAAATGTACCTCGCCAGGATCTACATTTACTGTGCTGTGCGCATAAAGGGCCACTGTGTTTCCTAATGGGTGCCCCTCTCTTTCTCTGACCACATCCTCAACATGACCCTGCTGATGCTGCTGGGATATGTGGAGGGGACTTAGGGGCCCTTGTTTATGCTGGTGGCTGCTTTCCCCTCCACGTTCTGCGGCCGCCCCAGCCCTGTTTGGGAGCTAGGCTAAAGTTAGCATTAAAAGAGAGTAGCGCCTTAGTCACACAATGTACCATTGAAGGCCTGGTTTCCTGCTGTGGGAATGGGGGGCGAGGGAGGGGTCTAGGGATTTGTTGAAGTAATGGCACTTTAATTGTCTGGGCGCGTGTTTGTGTTTTATTTGTTCAAGGTGGAGATGTGGGTGTGAGTGGAGTATTTCATTTGTGTTCATACATCACAAACAATGTTGGAGGACAGATTTATGTTCTGTGGAGTTGCAGACTCGTGTGTGTGTGTGTATGTGTGTGGACCACATAGAGGGGGTCTGGTGGAGGGGATGTGGAGTCTGCTGTGAGGGGTACCCCCCCCCCTATGAACAATGCCTCTTGTCCACCTATTCTCAGGCAGGCCCAATGTTAGGCTAGTTCCAGGATCTCTTCTCAACTTACTTGTTATAAATCTGAGACAGGCAGGTCATATCACCAGCCAACCCTGTTTGACCACATCACGACCCCTGGCCTGGATCAAGGTTTCAGCTCTTAGAGGAAAAATACAAATTTTATTCTTATCTTTCCACTATTTTTTTTGGAAAGCTGGGTAAAAATGCTATATGCAAACGAGGGGGAAAAAATGAAAAGATGTATGACTAAAGAATTATTATTTTTCATTATTCTTCTCCCTTATATGCAATGGAGTGTACTGTAACAATGGTCGCAATCCTCTTGTCACTTTAATGCTGTATGTGCACATCGGTTGCTATGTGGGTGCCGTGGCAACAGGACTTGACAATGATGGGGACTAATGGTTGTCATTCTACAGCACCATTGTGTTCCCAGACTGCCTTATTCATTCTGACCAATCACGAGCCCTTTCATATCTGGGGCTGCAGGCACTGCCACAGACTTTAAAAAAAAAACTCTGGTCAGACGAATATCGCCGTTCCATTATTATAATTTTTTTTTTTTTACTGTTGTCAGGAAGGATTTGGAGAGTGCAAATGTTCACATTTCAGTGTCTTTGTTATTCTGTGTATCTGCTTCACCATTCAGACAGTTGTTTCTTTCCATTATAACCTGTTCATTTTAAAGAGCCGTATGATGCGACACTTGTAGCTGTCACTCTTGGTGCTTGGCTTATGCTTCATTGTCTTAATATTCCAAATAAAACTGTTAAGCGTAATCTACATTGGGCCGTGTTTGATTTCAGATCTCTCATTCTTCTCTCTTTCTCACTGTGCCGCATATTCTTACCTTTCATCATTCTCTACCATAAATGAAAGGGATAATTCACAAAAATAACTAAATGTGTTTGTTTCCTAACCTTTTAAAAAGTGACCTGGGGGACACCGTGATCAGTAGGAGTATCTGGAGCCAGCCCACTTACTTAATACTGTATGTATTGCCCACCTCTGCATTCTATCCTTGGTCCCACCCCTTCCTCCCAGCTCAGGCCTGGCTGCTGCTCTTGTCTGGTTCGGCCCACCTAGGGCAAGCCTCCCCACTCCTCATCCTCCTTTTCCCACCAGGGCCTACCAGTAGCTGACTGGAGACACGAGCACGACCCTAGAGTTTAGTATTTGTTCCTTGAAATGAAGTATAAATAGCATGTGGGTTATCGGTTTCAAGTTAGCTAGCCGAGACGTATAAATAATTGAAGCTCGTCCAGAGGGAGAGGGGGGACAAGCAAGCACAGGATGTTGGCTTGCAGGGTTTGACTCAAAAGCTTGAACCTGTTGAAAAATCTCAACAGAGCTCAATACATAAATACCTGAACATGCATAAAGCTCACAATCCCTCTCAACACTCAGCATGTTTGAGGAGATAAGACTGAGGAAGGTGCTACACAGATTTGCTCAACTTGATCAAATAATGAGTGGTTATTTGGCATGTAAGGTGAATTTTAGATCAGTGATTCTGAGCAGCACCTTTCTGCAAGCAGATCCCCCAAAAATATGCTGCACTACCAATGCCAACATCAAGTTCACTTGTAAACTCGCCTCAGGCCCTTAAAAGCAGGAACACAATCAGACCACTAAGCAACTTTTGTGCATCTAGGCCCGTCCTAGCTTCGTACAGTGCATTCAGAAAGTATTTAGACCCCTTGGCTCTTTCAAAATTACATTACAGCCTTTTTCTAAAATTGATTGAATTGTTTTATTCCCTCATCAATCTACACACATACCCCATAATGATAGAACAAAGGTTTTCTTTTTTAAACATTTTTGCAAATGTATAAAAATAACTATCACATTTACATAAGTATTCAGACACTCTACTCCTTACAGGTTCCTTGAAGAACCTTTGGCAGCGATTACAGCCTTGAGTCTTGGGTATTACGCTACAAGCTTGGCACACCTGTATTTGGGGAGTTTCTCCCATTCTTCTCTGCAGATCCTCTAAAGCTCTGTCAGGTTGGATGGGGAGTGTCGCTGCACAGCTATCTTCAGGTCTCCAGAGATCCCTGCCGCTGACAAACCCCCACAGCATGATGCTGCCACAACCATGCTTCACCAAAGAGCTGGTGCCAGGTTTCCTCCAGACGTGACACATGGCTTTCCTTCCAAAGAGTTCTATCTTGGTTTCATCAGACCAGAGAAACTTGTTTTTCATGGTCTGGGAGTCCTTTAGGTGCCTTTTGGCAAAGTCCAAATGGCCTGTCGTGCCTTTTAATAAGGAGTGGCTTCCGTCTGAGCACTCTACCATAAAGGCCTGATTGTTGGAGTGCTGCAGAGATGGTTGTCCTTCTGGAAGGTTCTTCCATCGCCACAGAGGAAGCTCTGTCAGAGTGCCCATCGGGTTCTTGGTCAACTCCCTGACCAAGGACCTTCTCCCCTAATTACTCAGTTTGGTCGGGCGGCCAGCTCTAGGAAGAGTCTCTTTTTTTATTATTTTAGAGGGTGTATCAGGTTTAATATTGCGGATAGATTGTTGCTTCCGTCCATGTAATTGTCTGCATCATTTCCAATACCCCATATTTTTGGGGTAAATATATTAATACACATACCCACATATATACAGTTGAAGTTTACATGCACCTCAGCTAAATACATTTAATGTCAGTTTTTTACAATTCCTAACATTTAATCCTAGTAAAACTTCCCTGTTTTAGGTCAGTTATGATATGCATACGATATACGTTCATCTCTAGGAGATAGAATGCATCTCCTTCCTGAGTGGTAATACGGCTGCATGGTCTCATATTGTTTGTTCAGATGAACGTGGTACCTTCAGGCGTTTTGAAATTTCTCCCCAGGATGAAACAATTGGAGACAATTTTTTTTAGGTCTTGGCTGATTTATTTTGATTTTCCCATGATGTCAAGCAAAGAAACACTGAGTTTGAATATAGGCCTTGAAACACATCCACAGGTATACCTCCAATTGACTCAAATTATGTCATTTAGCCTATCAGAAGCTTCTAAAGCCATGACATAATTTTCTGGAATTTTCCCAACTGGAATTGTGATACAGTGAAATAATCTGTCTGTAAAAAAATGTTGGAAAAATGACTTGTGTCATGCACAAAGTAGATGTCCTAACCGATGTGCCAAAACTAGTTTTAATGATTCCAACCTAAGTATGTAAACTTCCGACTACAACTGTATATACATGTATATACGTAGACTACCGTTCAAAAGTTTGGGGTCACTTAGAAATGTCCTTGTTTTTTTTAAAGAAAAGCAAAAACAATGTCAATTTAAAATAACAAAATTGTTGTTGTAAATGACTATCGCAGCTGGAAACGGCTGATTTTTAATGGAATGTCTACATAGGCGTACAGAGGTTTTCTTTCAGAAACAAGGACATTTCTAAGTAACCCCAAACTTTTGAACAGTAGTGTGTATATATAAACATTCATACATATACACATACATATACACATACACACTTTTTTTTAGAATACACCTTCCTTTATTATTCCCTGCAAACCCTACCACCACTCCCAAAATTGGAGTAGACTAATAAACAATAACACTTCTACTTCCGGCTTATAAATATGTCGTTTCTTTGGCATCATTAAACTGAAGATTAATCTTTATCAAATAACTCTATTATTACGCAATTAAACTGATTAATCATGTAACTGTAATTAACTAGGAAGTCGGGGCACCAAGGAAAATATTCCGATTACGAAGTTATAATTTTCTTAATATAACTTTCAGATATTTTTAATATCTGATCCCTTAAGTCTTCTGATTAATGACGTATTCTTTACCTCACGTTAGTCTCAATCCAAACATTGTAAATTGTTGGTTATCTGCACAAACCCTGTCTTCACTATGAGTCATCCATACATCAATTGTCTTAAGATAATTTATTTACTAAGTAATTCACAGAAATGCATAAACAAACAGTATATAGTTACAAGGAAATAACAGAGTTTCCCTAGTGGGATAAACCGGTATCGCGGCTTGGTGGACGAAAAGGGAAGTGGCGGTCAACTGAGATGAGACACTACAAAGTTGATAATTATAACATTTGAAATGCTAATCCTTTGCACATGAACGCTCACTCATTCGGGAATAATTGCAATCAATATATATATTTACACTCAGTGTCGTCGGGATCTCTGTTGAAAAGTTTGTTTCTGTTGGAGATTTTGTCTGCTCTCTCTCCGTCGGTATATTTCGGCGGTTGTCGGTCTTCGCGTTCAATGATACCGAATTCCTAGCGGCAGACTAGTAATTAATGTCAAAGACTTGTTCTTATTCTGTCGGTATCGATAGTCTAAGAGTTTAACCACGTGGGATGGTTAAAAGATTCAGCAGTCTGGTCTCAAAACTTGGCCCTCTCGTTATCGAGGTAAACTGGTCTGCAACCTTTGTCCTCTCGTAATTGTGAGAAACATGGTCTGGTGACCCACCTGGGGTTTTTATTCGGAACATCAAAAAGGGCTGTCTCATGATGCCCGGTCCTGTCTGTGCCCCTGGGGGCGTGCCAAGGACTTTTTAGGGTATTGGAGTGTCCTTCATTAAACAGTACAAAATCACATTACACAATTTCACAAACAGTTCCATCCTCACTCATTCATTTTATACAACAATTAGATGTAAGCCTCATTACTGAGGCAATTAGCGTTATAAATAGCGTTATGGTAATGTGGCCGTATTGTCTCTCATGAGTTTCACAAAATTGTACCAAACGGACCAGTTCATAGCTGGATTCTTCACCGATCTTTTATACCTTCTCCAGAACATAAATGTTGTTCGGTTCTCCAGTTCTGTTGAGGTGTAAGAAATTCCTTTGTTCTCTCTATGAAACTCACTCTCTCTCTATATACTGTGGCCATGAGGAGATAATCTCCTCCAGGAATGTACGACCTGAGGTCACAGCAGCGGAGTGTAGGAGACAGAGAGAGGGGGATGGTGCTCGCTGTACCCAAAGAGGGCAACGTCATGACACATACTACACACATTTTAAAGACACAATCTATTTTACAGTAGTTATATTTTGTTTTTAGTGCTGGCCTTCCTCTATTTCTGATGTTCATCCAGTTTGATTTCTATTTGATATATATTTGTAACAGTTTTAACAGGGGCGGCAGTGTAGCCTAGTGGTTAGAGCATTGGACTAGTAACCGAAAGGTTGCAAGTTCAAATCCCAGACCTGACAAGGTACAAAATCTGTCATTCTGCTCCTGAACAGGCAGTTAACCCAGTGTTTCTAGGCCGTCATTGAAAATAACACTTTGTTCTTAACTGGTTTGCCTAGTAAAATAAATCAAAATTTCATAAATGTTCTGAACCTATATACATTTTACAGACCTCGTATGTTTTACATTGGTTATCTTGTTATTAGTCCCACCCTTCAGCTTCATTCAACCCCTCCCATCTATCTCTTAACACCATCCATATTGAATTTCTATTTGCCATATATTTTTTAACTGTGCTGTGATGCTTCACAAAAGTAAATTAAAGACAAACATTTTTGCTAAAATAATTATATTATTGGTGGATTGGCTATGACTTTTCAAATCACCCAGTATTGCTATCTGCAGCGTTAGTTCTAGGTAAATGTTGCAATTCTTCAGCCATTCCTGGACCTGTGACCAAAACCAAGCTACCAATGTTGGTCTATAACCTCTTGAAACTCCCCATCCCGGATCCGGGATCGTGAATAAAGCCTCAGGCTCATTAGCATAACGCAACGTTAACGATTTCTGAAAATCGCAAATAAAATGAAAATAATGCACCTACTCTCAAGCTTAGCCTTTTCTTAACAACACTGTCATCTCAGATTTTCAAAATATGCTTTTGAACCATAGCAATTCACTAATTTGTGTAAGAGTATGCTAAGCTAGCTTAGCATTTTGAGTAGCATTTAGCACGCAACATTTTCACAAAAACCAGATAACCAAATAAATAAAATCATTTACCTTTGAAGAGCTTCGGATGTTTTCAATGAGGAGACTCTCAGTTACATAGCAAATGTGCAGTTTTTCCTGAAAGCGTCTTTGTGTAGGAGAAATCGCTCCATTTTGTACATCACATTTGGCTACCGAAACGAACCGAAAATTCAGTCACCAACAACGTCAAACTTTTTCCGAATTAACTCCATAATATCGACCGAAACATGGCAAACGTTGTTTGGAATCAATCCTCAAGGTGTTTTTTCACATATCTCTTCATTGATATATCGTTCGTGGAAGCCTGCTTTCTTCTCTGAATTCCATGGAAAAATACTTGCAGCTGAGTTTTGCGCACCAATTTCGGCGCAGGACACCGGGCGGACACCTGGTAAATGTGGTCTCTTATGTTCAATCTTCCAATGATATGCCTACAAATATGTCACAATGCTGCAGACACCTTGGGGAAGACAGAAAGGGCAGACTCATTCCTCTCGCATTCTCAGCCATATAAGGAGACAATGGAAAACGGAGCCTCAAAAATCCTGCTCATTTCCTGGATGCTGTTTCATCTTGGTTTTGCCTGTAGCTCACGTTCTAGGGCACGCACAGAGAATATCTTTGCAGTTCTGGACACGTCAGAGTGTTTTCTTTCCAAAGCTACCAATTATATGCATAGTCGAGCATCTTTTTCTGACAAAATATCTTGTTTAAAACGGGAACGTTTTTCATCCAAAAATGAAATAGCGCCCCCAGAGTTTCAAGAGGTTAATGCAGGGTCGACAGAAAAGTTCCTTACATTTTCCGCCTTTCACTTGCCTCTTCCATTTTTGTGGTAATGCTGCAATTAGTTGGTTGTAATTTTGGGTAGAGCAGACATTTCCATATGTCTGTGTTAGCTGCATGTGTGACATAACTCCACCAGTCCTATTTAGGATATCATTTACAAAGATTATATATTTTCTAAATGTTATAAAATATATATATATATTTTTGTTGTTGATCAATTAGTATATTTGAGTTTAACCACAATATTTGTTGTATTATTTGTTCTGTCTTTTCAGGTGGATTAAACTGAAATTGTAACCAACTTTCTATGGCTTGTTTAAAAAATAAGGATATTTTGGAGATGATTTTGTTTTCAAATAACCGAACGTGAGCAGTTGCAATCTGAATAAAGAGAAAAAGGCCATTCTTGAACATGGGGTGAGACATTCTTACAAAAAGTGGTTCTCTAGTAAATTAGTATGACTGATGCCTTTAGTGAGAGGTCTAACGCTTTAATATTTAATCATTTCTGTCCTCCGAATTCATATTCATTATATAAATAGGCCCTTTTAATTTTGTCTGGCTTGCAATTCCAGATAAAATTTAATATTTTTTTGCTCATATAATTTAAAAAGCAGGTTGCTATGTGTAGGCAAAACCATAAGCAAATAGGTAAACTGTGATGTGACTAAAGAGTTAAATCAGGGTGTTTTTTTCCACAAATAGACAAGATATTGCTACCATGGAAAGGAAAATACATATCTATTTTTGCTAACTTTCTATGAACATTTATTGAAGTGAGGTCATTTCTTTCTTTCGGGATTTGTATACCGAGTATGTCTACATACCCGTCAGACCATTTTATTGGTAAACTACATGGTAATGTAAAAATTGCATTTTTTTGTGATCCAATATGTATTGTAGTACACATATCATAATTTGGTTTTAATCCAGAGAGGTTAGAAAAAGTATCTAGATCCTCCATAAGGCTGTGGAGGGATTCTAATTGTGGATTTAAAAGAAAATATGAATCATCAGCGTACAATGACACCTTTGCTTTTAAGCCATGGATTTATAATCCCTTAATATGATTGTTGGATCTCATTTTAACAGCTAACATTTCGATGGCAATAATAAATAGACATGTCGATAGTGGACAACCTTGTTTTACTCCTCTTTTGACAGTTTAAAACTTTGAGATGTAGCCATTATTTACTATTTTACACCTATGGTTACTATACATAACTTTAACCCATTTTATAAGAGATTCTCCAAACTTTAAATATTTGAGGCATTTATATATATAAACTCCAGTTGTACTTTATCAAAAGCCTTTTTAAAGTCAGCTATGAAAAACAGGCCTGGTTTCCCAGATATTTAAGAGTGTTATATTGTTTCCAGTACTTGTCTTATTATCTCCAATGTATCGTCCATGTAAAAAACCTGTCTGATTAGGATTAATAATATCTGACAGAACCTTTTTAATTCTATGTGCTAAGCATTTAGCTAGAATTTTTGCATGGCAACACTGAAGTGTAAGAGGCCTCCAATTTTTTAAATGGATCTTTATATCATTTGGATCCGGTTTCAGTAATAATGAAATCAGACCTTCTTGTTGAGTGTCTGATAATCTACTATTTAATAGGAGTGGTTAAAACATGCTAATAATGGATCTCTGAATATATCAAAAAAAGTTTGGTATACCTCCACTGGTAATATGGCCTTCACATGTGTCTTTCTGTACAGATGTTGATTTTACTGTGTTAATAGGGAAAAAATCCATACAATTAGCTTCGGTTAGTGGAGATGGAGGAGTCTGAAACAAAAACATATGCTTAAAGTACTTCCTCTTTCAAAATATTGTTTGGTGAATCATTTGTGACTACAATTTGTAACACATTTCAGTAAAACATGTTTGGTAGCATTTCTATGTTGAATATTGAAAAATAATTTTGTGCATTTTTCCCAATATTCCATCCAATTCACTTTGTTTATTATATATTACACTGGATCTTTCTTGAATAAGTTCCTCCGTTTCTTTTTGTTTTTTCTCCAACTTGCTCTGAGCCTCTATGGCACAGTTCCTATTGCTATCTATCTGTACTGTTAGTCCTTCAATTTCCTTTGTTAATATGGACTATTTTGACCTAAATTGCTTTTGTTTTATAGATGAGCAATGAATTGTATGGCCTCGAAAGGCACATTTAAAAGTGTTCCATACAATAAGGGAATCTGCTGTACCTATGTTATGTCGGAAAAAGTCTGTTTATAAGTTCTTCTTTCCTAGTTAAGAACAAGTTATCATCCAATAGGCTTTGATTACATTTCTAATATCCTCGCCCACGTGAAAATTCTGTAATATATATGCCAATTATGTGATGGTCCGACCGCATTCTATCCCCTATCAACACTTTTTAAACTTTTGGTGCCAGAGAGAATGACATAAGAATGTAATGAAGATGACTAGCTTGATGAAGCCTCCGCCATGTACAGTATATCTCACTAGGTCAGTGTATTTAAGCCTCCATATATCCACTAATTCCAATATATCCATGACATTCATGATTTCCTTAAGTGCCTGAGGGTGATAGTTTGTAGTGTGATTTCCTTTATGGTCCATAGAGGTATTTAAAACCGTTATGTAATCTCCCACCATAATAATAGAGTCTTGTGTTGCTTGTAGGGTTGATAAATTCTTATATATATTTTCAAAGAAGCTTGGATCATCATTATTTGGACCGTATAGGTTAATGAGCCATGTCTGGTTATGGTCCAATAACATATTTAAAATCATCCATCAACCTTGAGGATCTGGTTGGACAATTTGCACATTTGGATCAAAATTACTGTTAATTAATATCATCACCCCTTTTGAATTTCTTTGCCCAAGGGAGAAATATATTTCACCTCCCTCAGTCCTTTTTCCACAAAACTTCATCTAAAATTGTTGAATGAGTTTCCTGTAAACAGTAGATATTATATTCCTTCTCTTTTAGCAAGGTAATTACTGATCATATTTTATTATCTGCTAAGCCATTTCAATTATAACTGGCTAAACTTATTTCAGCAATTACCATAATGAGACACAAGTTTCAATTATATTTATCACAATATATGTTTGTAAACTTACCATTAAAAAATAACATGATGATTGAGTGTCCGTACCATGATATTTGCATTTGTAGCCAATGTGTAATGGCTAGCTAGTTAGCGAGGGTGCGCGCTAATAGCGTTTCGATCGGTGGCGTCACTCGCTCTGAGACCTTGAAGTAGTGGTTCCCCTTGCTCTGCAAGGGCCGTGGCTTTTGTGGAGCGATGGGTAACGATGCTTCGTGGGTGTCAGTTGTTGATGTGTGCAGAGGGTCCCTGGTTCGAGCACAGCGAGGGGACGGACTAAAGTTATACTGTTAAACATTGCTACTAAGTAAACCTCCAATTGGTCCCCACTCTCCCCACGCTAAAACCCTTACTCATCCTGAGTTGGGTTGTCATGCCAATGACCGGCAGACCACCCCCGAACCCACCGTATCCCATGGCCCTGAAGAGACCGGGACCCACCCTTCAAAAAGTGCCACCCACAGAACAGAAGCAGATCAACCGTCAAAAGCATTTCCATCGCCCTCACCTTGATTTCGTATTATATATAGCTATTAAAAATAATATATTATAAAAATCCTGTTTATCTTAATTTCCATAATTAGCTATTCATATTTGTAGTAATGTAGGCAGTTTATGCAAAGGATTGTTATCTCTTACCAGCATTGCCATTACAAAAATTACATTTTGGCAAGCAATTATTATTTTAGCAAACAATTTGTTATTCATCCTATATTGTCCCTAACGTCTTTTACTCCCTCACAACAGTTGTGGGATACACACAAACACTTACATACTAATACACACTCAACCCTTTTCGCCCACAAACAACCCTACACTCAGATGCTCAACAGTTGCACCATCCCAGAACCCAACTCAGGAAAGGTCTTGATTTACGAAAGCATATACAGTTGCAGCTGTATGAGAAGGCCTGCAAAAATGGGGAGATTTGATTAACCATTGTCACATCCTAGGTGATGGAGATCAGATATACCCCCTTCCCCTGAAACGCCCACACTGTTGTGACCGTATTCCCAAGCATCTCCTTGCAGTCAGACCTTTGATGATTTTGTGCCACCAGGGCCACAATAATATGCCCCCTCTCTGAATATCTGAGTGTGACCCCCCACCCTGGTTACTGCAGCTAGTGTTGCCAGCACTGCCACTGCCTGGGTGGGGGCACCCCACCGGAATCCCCTCTGGCTAGGTACAAGGTCGTCAAGGTTCTCATTAGCAGCTTTGAGAATTTCCTTGTGTATTATGTTCCCCCATCAGGGGGCTCGGGCTTTGTAGGACCAACCCTGCCAGGCAGGCTCAGAATCTTGAGGAGGCGGTGCTTCTCTAGTAGGTCTCTGACCACATACAGTGGGGCAAAAAAGTATTTAGTCAGCCACCAATTGTGCAAGTTCTCCCACTTTAAAAGGTGAGAGAGGCCTGTAATTTTTTAATGACAGACGAAATTTGGAGAAAAAAAATCCAGAAAATCTCATTGTAGGATTTTTAATGAATTGATTTGCAAATTATGGTGGAAAATAAATATCTTTATAATATAATTATTTATAATATAATAATATAATAAGTCTCTTTTAGCTTGTTTGTGTCTTTCTCCAATGTCGCAGATTTTTCGTCACTCATCTCGAGGCCTTCAACTCTTTTATATCCTCTCTGACTAGTTCAAGTATGTCCAGTTTGTCATTTATTGATTTTAACAGATTGGTTTCGATCTTTACCATTTCCGGTGGTGAAAATATTATATTGTCTGGGTCTATTGAGGAGTCACATTTTCGTTTTGAGATAGGTTCCCCTGTTTTGCTCTCCATCATGTTTGCGTGATGCTTTTGTAATATTTGTCGATAAATCTCTCTAGTCTTACAATTTGTTTTGTGTTGTTATCCAGATTGAAGGTTAATACTCACCAGTTTGTGAAGTGCTAATATTTATTCTAACTTACCGATATTTAATATTACATGTTTATCTTGAAGTGATCTACACTGCTGTGTTCAGTACGCCATCTTGATCTAGGAAGGGACTTGGTGGTTCCAAACTTCTTCCATTTAAGAATAATGGAGGCCACTGTGTTCTTGGGGAGCTTAAATGCTGAATAGATGTTTTGGTACCCTTCCCCAGATCTGTGCCTTGACACAATCCTGTCTTGGAGCTCTAAGGACAATTCCTTCGACATATTGGCTTGGTTTGCGCTCTGAAAACTGTGGCCGGCTGCGACAGAGCCTGGGCGCGAACCCAGAGACTCTGGTGGCACACTGCGCCACCCAGGAGGCCCTTAATTCTTATTTACAGATGGCTTACAAGTTTGTTATTAACGTACATGAAAGTTAAAAAAACGCATTTTGCTAAAAATAAAAGTTAAAATTCCTCTCCTGTGAAGTAGTGATGCGCAACACACGCCTAGTTTCCTGAAATGAGTCACATTTTCCAGCTGGTGATTGTCAAGCAAACTGCCGGTCTCACGGTATTTGACCGTTAATTAACATAAACACATTTAGCATCTCCTGGCTTCCCCACACAGCCTACAAGCCACTGATGCAGACCGTTGGAACATCTACATTTTAAAAAGTCTAATAAATCCATTTAATATATCCTACACCATCACAATAAATCCATAATTTATTTTCGACAGGTCTAAAGAAACATGATATGAAGAAAATGTGGTATATTTCAGAAGAACAGAATAGCATACTCTTGAGTTGTCCTTATGTTAGGCCTTGATCTGGCTATGCCAAATGGCTGTGGGCTACACTAGTTCATTTAGCAGACAAGATTTGCTTAGAATTCTGTGGCATTATTTCATATTATTTATAGTATGAAGAATACAATTGAGCATAGCTGAATAAAATAGAAAGGATGTTTTCTCCAACCGATTTCTGAGGGAGTGCGCACAGCACTATTCTGTGTTGAGCTGTTAATTAACAAAGAAACAGGTCCTCCTATATGCTTAATTAAGAGTTATTTATGTAACTTTAGTTGTGATACAAACATTTGGCTATATGTTTCGATATTTAATACATTCTAAGGCTGCATGATGCAACTCTAATGTTGATTTGAAGTAGCATGAAAAGCATGAGCTCTGCTTTGTTTCTTGCACAGACTGCACACACTTCATCAGTCTCTCATTCACAATTTGACAAGCACTTGATAATGCCTCGAATTTCCCGGCGGTATCCCCCTAGTGTGGCTGTAATGTCCCCTAAAAAAATCTGCACCTTTTGCGGACAGTGGCCATTGTGCTCTTTGGGTTAAATACAATAATTATAATTCCCTTCTCCTGGCTGCGTGCTCCGAAGCACCTCTCACTCACATGGCTCTCTCAGATATTTCAATTATTATTAGCCAATGCCCGTCACGTGATTTGGTTATTCTCACAGACATCTATCTCAGCTCCGAAGTCGGCTACGAATGAAGACAGACACATCGGGGATGGACCTGCGCTCGACCTTCTTATCAAATTCCGAGGTAATATATTGAAGATTTTTGAAGAAATGGGGTGGAAGGTAGCCTAGCGGTTAGAATGTTGGGCCAGTAATCAAAATGTCACTGGTTCAAATCTCCAAGCCAACTAGGTGACGAATCTGCTGATGTGCCCTTGAGCAAGGCACTTAACGCTAATTGCTCCTGGAAGTCGTTCTGGATAAGAGCGTCTGCTAAATGACAAAAATGTGACTGTCCAAATTTACTTTTCATCAGCCAACAACATTAATAGGCATAACAAACAGCAAAAGCACTAGCCTATGTCAATCTACTATCCCCCATAGTACAAACGTTGACCTATTCTATTGGTCACCTTGTCCTTCTGTGCAAGAAATAAATATTCCAGTCTTGGACATTTGTGGGATGCGATAGATCCCAAATGAATACCGCTACTCGCAACAGCATTTTTTTTTAAAGCAATGAGGCTGATACAACAGATCAGAACGTTTATCTTAAAATATTGCTAAACTATGAGGCTATTTCTTCACATAAGCGCAGCAATGTGGACACGGCAGTAGGCTATAAGTGCGAATGTTCCAAAATTCTATCAATTAGCGGGAAAACACCATTCTCAAAAGTGACCGCAAATGTGGTTTTGCATGTAATGCTTTATTATAAAGGTGCATTTTTATGGTGAAAATGATCTTCCCCAAACTTGAAACTCAAGCACTGCCTATGTATGCCAGTTATGTTCTACACCGGTTGTAAAGCAGATGTGCTTAATCTTAAATTATTTGGCCACTTTAGTTGTGATGCAAACCTTATCAAAACATATAGGCCTATTTGCTAGACCACATGAGGTGAGGGACTATGATTTGAAAAAGTAGCAAAAAAAAGGAATGAGCTGTTTCTTGCCTTACTGCACACAAGCTGGGCATTGTTCACAAGTGATAATACATCATTCACAAGTGATAGGCTAATATTGTTACCCATCAGATTTTTCTTGATTTAATCTTGCCTTTACATATACTAAATAATATATGTGTGAAATTAGTTTTGATTTTGAAAGGACCATTATCATGATCCTGTCTCAGAACAGGAGCAGGGGAAAAATTACGTCATCTATGCACTTAAATGGTGAATGGAGGACGCTTTTCCCTGTGGTACATTTTCATGCCAGTCAGGTAGGCTATACTGTTGTAAAGCGAAGCAATATGCTTAATATTAGGAAAGTTGAGAGATAAATATAGTAAGCCTAGTCTATAGAAAGCTGATGGGATCCTCCTCTTTTTAATAGAGGCCATCAAAACTCTGTTTTCTCACGCAATTGCATAGTGTATAGAATTGTTGCACAACATGAGCTCATGGGCTCTCATGAAGTGTTTGATTAGATTTTCCATTACATTTGCATTGATGTCAGAGTGACTAGAGTGACAATAGAGTGCTGAGTACTCGGCAGTTAGCAAGTTTGGTAGGCTACTAATGACCATTAGCAGCATCGAGCTTGGAGAAGCCTCGTGACCGTGACTAAACTCATGACTCGTGACTGCCGGTGTGGAGGTTATATGGTCTCCGTAACAACCCTATCAGTGGTAAGGATTCAATCCATGGTGCTGAATGGAAAGCTCTGCTGTTGAGAAAGTTTTATGTAGGCCCTAACAGTTTGTTGGCAAAGTTATAGTACAATTCATGTATTGTTTAGTGTTGCCCCACCACTGCAGCCACCCAAGGCATAGACTGTTCTCTTTACTACTGCATGGCAAGCGGTACCAGTACACCAAGTCTAGAACCAAAAAAACCCTGAGCAGCTTCTACCCCCAAGCCATAAACAAGACTGCTAAATAGCACACTGGACTCTACCCCCCCCCCCCCCACACACACACACACACACACACACACACACACACACATACTGACATTGACACCCCAACCAACCAACCAACAAACACACACGCACACACACTTAATACGCCCACACACACATAATATGTGCACACATGCCCTACTGATGCCATACACAAACTCACAAACACACATTCACCCCATATGCTGCTGCTACTGTCTATCTATCCTGTTGCCTAGTCACTTTACCTCCACCTACAGTGCCTCTAGAAAGTACCCCTGGACTTATTCCACATTTTGTTATTACAGCCTGAATTCAAAATGGATGTAATATATTTATTTATTTACACACAATACCCAACGATGACAAGGTGAAACCATGTTTTTAGAAATGTTAGCACATTTATTGAAAATGAGAATGAATAAATATCTAATTTACATAAGTATTCACATAACACCATAACACCAATACATGCTAGAATTGCCTTTGGCAGCGATTACAGCTGTAAGTCTCTAAGAGCTTTGCACACCGGGATTGTACAATATTGGCACATTATTCTTTAAAAAATTATTCAAGCTCTGTCAAGTCAGTTGTTGATCATTGATAAACATCCATGTTCAAGTCTTGCTAAAGATTAGCAAGCCGATTTAAGTCAAAACTGTAACTTGGGCACCAAATAACTTTTAACAAGGCTCACCTGTTAATTGAAATGCATTCTAGGTGACTACCCCATGAAGCTGGTTGAGAGAACCAAGAGTGTGCAAAGCTGTCATCAAGGCAAAGGGTGGCTACTTTGAAGAATCTCAAATATAAAATATATTTAGATTTGTATCCCACTGTTTTGGTTACTACATGATTCCATATGTGTTATTTCATAGTTGTGATGTCTTCACTATTATTCTACAATGTAGAAAATAGTAAAAATAACGAAAAACCATTGAATAAATAGGTGTGTCCAAACTGGTACTGTATATATCAAAAAATATATATATATTTAACTCTGAATTGTTGGAAAAAAAAAACATAAGTAAGCATTTCACAGTTAGAGAAGAACCCTTACGTTTTACGTAGCATATTACTTGTAGGTTTTTATTCCCAACTTAAAGGAGGGTAGCTCTCCAGAAAACAGTTAGAGAGCCATGCTCTAGTGCCTTTTCTAAGTATACATTCCTATCAACGTTGTACAATGGCACTGAGATATCTGATTCTGAGAGATTAACTCTGCTTCCATTAATGCCAAATAGATGTCATAATCAAACTCCTGCTTGTTGATCTGACTCCTCCCTCACTCCTGAACCACTTATGTTTTCAAATGTTATTTCACTTGTCGAGCTCACAGCTCCACATTTCTTCACAAGTCCAGCACTCAACAGAGATACACACCACGTGGCTCTCACATGTCATCTGCACGCAACCGGGCCTTCAGTACTAGGAAGGAAAGAACAGTAGGGAAAAGGGAGAGAGCTGATTCTGCGTGCCTGTCTCTCCAGTGTTGGATTGCCTCCAAGTCTGTGGCGGCAAAGTGAGCTGTGACCTCCTGCTGACTTCATCCAGCCGCGCGCACACACACACACACACACACACACACACACACACACACGCACACAGGCTCCCATCCATATTTCATACCAGAAATAAATCCCCAGACAGTATTTTAGACCTCCTCCGGAGATCACCTCCTCCCAGTGGCTGGGCTGAGGGGGCTGGGTCAGAAGCTGTGCCTCTCCTCTCTGAACCAACCGAAAGCCCTGTGGCCTGAGCCAAGAACAACAGACCTATTGAATCGGCACCGTCATCTGGAGAAAGAAGACTGTGCAGGGACTACAGAGATAGTAGCCTACACATCCAAATGTAATTTGAAAAGTGTTAGTGGTGAAAGATATTCAACAACTTTGTCTTTTTTTGGTACTTAGATTTGAGTACTATCTTGATTTTCCCCTATTTGAATCCTAATGCTCTTTATCTTTTTAACCATTCTTTAGTAAATCGAGCTACTGGATGTAATAACTTCGCTTAGTGATCCCTAGCCTATTCATAGACGCTAGCTATTCACAGGGGGGTTTGTTCAGAGCCCTGACGCTCGGTCTGAACGTTTAAACACACCGCTTGCAGTACAGTTTTGGAAACATAAGGACCTTAGCTTTCGTATCATCGAGAAATAATTTTCAAAAAACAAAAGGTTCAATTCCTACACACATCATTATAAGGTTAGGGTTGGGGTTCCCGCACGGCCATACCGTATTTCCTTGTTCCAGTGCTTGTTTACAGAAGACCGGCAGCAGACAGAGTTGACCACCTTTGCTAATTAGCTATGTAGCACTCCCCGAACAACCATGTGTACCGGATGAAATTACTCTTATAATCTCCACCTGGCACAACCAGAAGAGGACTGGCCACTCCTCAAATCCTGGTTCATCTCTGGGTTTCTTCCGAGCTTCCTGCCTTTCTAGGGAGATTTTCATAGCCACCATGCTTCTACATCTGCTGATGTATAAAGGGCTTTATAAATACATTTGATTGATTGATGCCATAAAAGTGTTGTAAAAGTGTTTTAAGACAGTCTACAGTAAGTGTATATTTTGCATTTGTGGAATAATTTTTATGCGATGTGAAAGTAGAATGCTATATGTTTCCAAAACCGTATCGCAACCAAGCATTATTAACGTTTCTAATTGTTAAAACTGAGCGTCAAGGTTATAGTTCATATGGTCCCAGCTGTGTGTGATACTTATGGCTGAGGACCATAGGGATAAGGCAGAATGCCACCTTGGGTTCTTGAGAGCAAAGTGATCCCCAACCTCCTCACACCCACCCCATTGAAAAGGTTCCCACCTGTCCAATATCTGGGAACCAAAATCTGACTCTCTCCCCCTCGCTCACCCTGCCAAGTCAGTGAGTGAACACCCAGCTAGCTCCTTCCTCACCTCTTTCCCAAATTTCCCCCTTCCATCTTCATCACCAACACCCCTCCCCCTCCTGTCTTCCCAAGAAAAGACATGTTAACAGTGAGCATCTGGACTGACCTTCCCCTTCTGGCAGATACACTGGAAAATGTTAGTGGGCATGTCCTTCTGTTAATTCCTCTGGGTGGGCCATCATTGTAAAATAAGAATTTGTTCTTAACTGACTTGCCTAGTTAAATAAAGGTTAAATCAAATCAGGCAACGGACGAGTGGCTAATCTGCCCTTGCCCTCTGTCCTGCTAGCTAACGTTCAATCGCTGGAAAATAAATGGGAAGAACTGAAAGCGCGTATATCCTACCAACGGGACTTTAAATACGGTAATATCTTATGTTTTACAAAGTCGTGGCTGAACGACGACATTAAGAACATGGCAGGTTATACACTCTAAGGGCATGACAGAACAGCAGCCTCTGTTAAGACACGGGGAGAGGGGCCTATGCATATATGTAAACAACAGCTGGTGCACGACATCTAAGGAAGTCTCAAGGTTTTCCTCACCTGAGGTAGTGTGGTCTACAGCTTATCATGAGATACTCTATCTACCTAGCGAGTTTTCATCTGTATTTTTCATAGCTGTCTACATACCACCACCGACCGATGCTGGAGCTAAGACCGCACTCAATGAGCTGTATATAAATTCATGAACTTCTTTGAGGAAAAGATTATTAGAAAGCAAACGGACTCCTCTTTAAATCTGCGTATTCCTTCAAAGCTCAGTTGTCCTGAGTCTGCACAACTCTGCCAGGACCTAGGATCAAGAGAGACGCTCAAGTGTTTTAGTATTATATCTCTTGACACAATGATGAAAATAATCATGGCCTCTAAACCTTCAAGCTGCATACTGGACCCTATTCCAACTAAACTACTGAAAGAGCTGCTTCCTGTGCTTGGCCCTCCTATGTTGAACATAATCAACCGCTCTCTATCCACTGGATGTGTACCACACTCACTAAAAGTGACAGTAATAAAGCCTCGCTTGAAAAAGCCAAACCTTGACCCAGAAAATATAAAAAACTATCGGCCTATATCGAATCTTCCATTCCTCTCAAAAATTTTAGAAAAGGCTGTTGCGCAGCAACTCACTGCCTTCCTGAAGACAAACAATGTATATGAAATGCTTCAGTCTGGTTTTAGACCCCATCATAGCACTGAGACGGTACTTGTGAAGGTGGTAAATGACATTTTAATGGCATCGGACCGAGGCTCTGCATCTGTCCTCATGCTCCTAGACCTTCGTGCTGCTTTTGATACCATCGATCACCACATTCTTTTGGAGAGATTGGAAACCCAAATTGGTCTACACGGACAAGTTCTGGACTGGTTTAGATCTTAAATGTCGGAAAGATATCAGTTTGTCTCTGTGAATGGTTTGTCCTCTGACAAATCAACTGTAAATTTTGGTGTTCCTCAAGGTTCCGTTTTAGGACCACTATTGTTTTCACTATATATTTTACCTCTTGGGGATGTTATTCAAAAACATAATGTTAACTTTCACTGCTATGCGGATGACACACAGCTGTACATTTCAATGAAACATGGTGAAGCCCCAAAATTGCCCTTGGTTTTACTACAAAGCATTACATGGGCTTGCTCCTACCTAGCTCTCTGATTTGGTCCTGCCATACATACCTACATGTACGCTACGGTCACAAGACGCAGGCCTCCTAATTGTCCCTAGAATTTCTAAGCAAACAGCTGGAGGCAGGGCTTTCTCCTATAGAGCTCCATTTTTATGGAACAGTCTGCCTACCCATGTCAGAGACGCAAACTCGGTCTCAACCTTTAAGTCTTTACTGAAGACTCATCTCTTCAGAGGGTCATATGATTGAGTGTAGTCTGGCCCAGGAGTGGGAAGGTGAATGGAAAGGCTCTGAAGCAATGAACCGCCCTTGCTGTCTCTGCCTGGCCGGTTCCCCTCTTTCCACTGGGATTCTCTGCCTCTAACCCTATTACAGGGGCTGAGTCACTGGCTTACTGGGGCCCTCTCATGCCGTCCCCGGAAGGGGTGCGTCACCTGAGTGGGTTGATTCACTAATGTGGTCATCCTGTCTGGGTTGATATCCCTCTAGTGGTGTGGCGGCTGTGCTTTGGCAAAGTGGGTGGGTTTATATCCTTCCTGTTTGGCCCTGTCCGGGGGTGTCCTCGGATTGGGCCACAGTGTCTCCTGACCCCTCCTGTCTCAGCCTCCAGTATTTATGCCGCAGTAGTTTATGTGTCGGGGGGCTAGGGTCAGTTTGTTATATCTGGAGTACTTCTCCTGTCCTATTCAGTATCCTGTGTGAATCTAAGTGTGCATTCTCTAATTCTCTCCTTCTCTCTTTCTTTCTCTCTCTCGGAGGACCTGAGCCCTAGGACCATGCCCCAGGACTACCTGACATGATGACTCCTTGCTGTCCCCATTCCACCTGGCCGTGCTGCTGCTCCAGTTTCAACTGTTCTGCCTTATTATTTTCGACCATGCTGGTCATTTATGAACATTTGAACCTCTTGGTAATGTTCTGTTATAATCTCCACCCGGCACAGCCAGAAGAGGACTGGCCACCCCACATTGCCTGGTTCCTCTCTAGGTTTCTTCCTAGGTTTTGGACTTTCTTGGGAGTTTTTCCTAGCCACCGTGCTTCTACACCTGCATTGCTTGCTGTTTGGGGTTTTAGGCTGGGTTTCTGTACAGCACTTTGAGATATCAGCTGATGTACGAAGGGCTATATAAATAAATTTTATTTGATTTGTCGCCACAGTGGCTGTACTTACATACCCCTACCAGAAGCCATGGATTGGCCGGGCTTTACCTAGCAGAGACTTGTAGATAACCTGTAGCCAGTGGGTTTGGCGACGAGTATGAAGCGAGGGCCAACCAACGAGGGCATAGAGGTCGCAATGGTGGGTAGTGTATGGGGCTTTGGTGACAAAATGGATGGCACTGTGATAGACTGCATCCAGTTTGTTGAGTAGAGTGTTGGAGGCTATTATAGATGACATCACTGAAGTCGAGGATCGGTAGGATGGTCAGTTTTACGAGGGTATGTTTGGCAGCATGAGTGAAGGATGCTTTGTTGCGATATAGGAAGCCGATTCTAAATTTTATTTTGGATTGGAGATGCTTAATGTGAGTCTGGAAGGAGAGTTTACAGTCTAACCAGATTACCAAGAAGTGTACTCCGAGCATGTGCTGACCAACTGGCAAGTGTCTTCACTGACATTTTCAACCTCTCCTTGTCTGAGTCTGAAATACCAACATGTTTCAAGCAGACCACCATAGTCCCTGTGCCCAAGAAAACTAAGGTAACCTGCCTAAATAATTACCGACCCGTAGCACTCACGTCTGTAGCCATGACATGCTTTGAAAGGCTGATCATGTCTCACATCAACACCATTATCCCAGATACCCTAGACCCACTCCAATTTGCATACTGCACCAACAGATCCACAGATGATGCAATCTCTATTGCACTTCACACTGCCCTTTCACACATGGAGAAAAGGAACACCTATGTGAGAATGCTATTCATTGACTACAGCACAGAGTTCAACACCATAGTGCCCTGGCACTAAACACCTCCCTCTGCAACTGGATCCTGGACTTCTTGAAGGGTTGTCCCCAGGTGGTAAGGGTAGGTAACAGCACATCCGCCACGCTGATCCTCAAAACGGGGGCCCCTCAGGGGTTGGTTCTCAGTCCCCTCCTGTACTCCCTGTTCACTCATGACTGCACGGCCAGGCCAGGCACGACTCCAACACCATCATTAAGTTTGCTGATGACACGACGCTGGTAGGCCTGATCACCGACAATGATGAGACAGCCTATAGGGAGAGACCTGACCGTGTGGTGCAAGGACAACAAATTCTCAAATTCAACATGATCAAGACAAAGAAGATGATTGAGGACTACAGGAAAAGGAAGATTGAGCACGCCCCCATTCTCATCGACGGGGCTGTAGTGGAGCAGGTTGAGAGCTTCAAGTTCCTTGGCGTCCACATCACCAACAAACTAACATGGTCCAAGCACACCAAGACAGTCATGAAGAGGGCACAACAAAACCTATTCCCCCTCTTGAGACTGAAAAGATTTGGCATGGGTCCTCAGATCCTCAAAAGGTTTTATACCTGTACCATCAAGAGCATTCTGACGGGTTGCATCACTGCCTGGTATGGCAACTGCTCAGCCTCCGACCGAAAGGCACTACAGAGGGTAGTGCACGTGGCCCAGTACATCACTGGGGCCAAGCTTCCTGCCATCCAGGACCTCTATACCAGGCGGTGTCAGAGGAAGGCCCTAAAAATTGTCAAAGACTCCAGCCACAGACTGTTCTCTCTGCTACCGCACGGCAAGCGGTACCAGAGCGCCAAGTCTAGGTCCAAGAGGCTCCTAAATAGCTTCTACCCCCAAGCCATAAGACTCCTGAACAGCTAATCAAATGGCTACCCAGACTATTTGCATTACGCTGCTGCTACTCTCTGTTATTATGTATGCATAGTCACTGTTATAACTCTACCTACGTGTACATATTACCTCAATTACCAGTTGTTACCCCACCACAAACTGCATTTCTCCAGCTCTCTTTTTTTGCTCTCTTTTACATTTTTTTGTCCTCTCTCTCACTGTCTTTTTTTCCCCTGCCTCTCCCTCTCTCCAAGTGTAGCCTAATGTATCATTGTTGCTTGGCTGGCCTTCCTGTAAACTCTAAGCCCAGGAGCTCTGCTAACTCTCACCCCAAGCTTCCCTGCCTCTTGAAGGCCCCGGTGTGTTCTCACTTAGAATACTGGTATCAGGATCTCACTCTATATATGTGTTTATGGACTCGATCCACCATTATATTTCATCTCTCTTTCCTGAGAAAGCTAAGGCCCTGCGGTGGAGCAGTGTGGGCCCTAAGCTGGAGCTAAATGGGCTTTGTGGTGGAGCAGTGGGTTGTGTGGTGGAACTACCACATGGGCTATGTGGTGGAGCAGTGGGTTGTGTGGTGGAACTACCACATTGGCTATGTGGTGGAGCTGCATGGGCTGTGTAGTGGAGAGCCCAGATGTGTGGATGATTGGCTGTGTGAACACTCAAACAACACCTTTCATTCTACAAATTCAAAAGAATAATGGAAACCATAAGATGAAGCCAGGGGGTGTAGTTTCCTGCATTCACTGCAGGCAGACAGGGATGGCAGGTAGAGTCTGAATGAGACTAAGGAGAGAGAGAAAAGGCTCTCTGCAGTTTCCTTTCCCACAGCCTGTTCCCAGAAGGATGAATCAGAGAGGGAAACCACAGAGTGGCCATGAGCCCTTTTCATTCTCTGTTCTCCAGCCCAGTGCAGTGAGGGGGGCCGGGGTTTGACCACAGCGTCTCTCCTCCTCTCCCCATCCAACCTCCCAGGGGAGTCCTGTGACTCACGCAGCTGCCATTACAGGACTTGCCACCATTTCAACACTTTTCATGGGAGTTTAAGCTCCTTTTTAAATGTGTTGGTTTGAGTATGATACATAAACCCCTTAAGAGGTCCACCAGTAAATAAGGACATAAAAACACATTCATAAGCAAAGCAGAACACACCCTAACCACTTAAACATCCATTACGTTGTCATGCCCCATGTCACCTTGGCTTGTCGACATAACCTTATGTTAGGCTCTATGCTTGTTTGTGAGGTACTAAATAAGCTGTTCCAAAACGCTAGTAAATGTGTTGTGCTGTTGTTATTTAGGACCACAATGTTCATGTTGCCCAATGATTTATCACACAGGGAGCTGGGCTTATATCTTTACATGGAACAGAGCCAGAGGTTGAGGAATTGCACTGTCCGTAAAGATTCCTCTGTTACTGGAATTGTGAAAGAAAATGAGAAGAGACAGAAAGAGACATTGCTAATTAAATGGAATGTGATCGGTGGTGTCGTGCTAATATTTCCCTGGTGAAATATGGTGTTTTGGGGGTTAGAGAGTTGGGCCAGTAACCAAAAGGTTGCTGGTTTGAATACCCGAGCCGACAAGGTGAAAAATGTGTTGATGTAGCCCTTGAGCAAGGCACTTAACTCTAATTTGCTCCAGGGGCGCTGTACTGCTATGGCTGACCCGGTAAAACAATATGTTTCACTACACCTATCCAGTGTATGTGACAATTTAAAAAAAAAGTGTTTTAACACAATATTTGGTGTCGGGAATGGTGTTAGTGTCAAAGCCTCAGCTCAGACTCTGTGTGGCTACTTGTGGGCTGAACCAAGTGTGCAAGGGCCTGAACCTCAAACAGGAAATGACAGAAGTCTGTACACAAGCTAAAAATAATGCCCGAGAATAGGACTGGGGAGGCTTGCGGAGTACAGCAAATATTATTGCAATTAAACCACAAACCTCCCACTGGCCTTATTTCAGAGATAAAGCCTGGCCGGGAGGTTGGTGAAAAGGAAAGAGAAAAGGGAGATAGGTGAGAAAGAAGCCTTCACAAGAACAGCTGGATTGCATATAAAGACATCCAGAGTGTGGGGAATATTGTCGTGAGGAATCCCATTAAAGGAAGCCATGGTGCTACCAATCACCTTATCTCCAAAACCCAGAACTAAAATCAAACATAATTACGTCAGATGCTCGATTAAATTCTGGGGGAGACGTGTAGGAAAGGATTCCGGTTGTGTTCCACTGCTTAGATGTTACATGCATCAACCAACGGGTGCGTTTCACGTCATCGACTGTGTCATTGACTGACGGATTGCTATAACATATGATGTGGTAAACTGATGGGTAAAATACCCATCCATGTTTTGTAAGATCTGGCAACATCTAAGCAGTGGAACGCGACCTCTCGAAAGAGGAGCAGAAGCAGGGCAGTAGCTCCACTCCCTCGCTTTGTAAATGACGAGTAAATCTAGGGGCCAAATTTCCCCTTCGAAAATGTGAAAGATGCCAAAACCTGCAAAATCGTGATTCATCCAAGTCATCAGTGACAAAAAATCTGGGCACCGGAAAAACAACAACATTGTCGTTAGTTGTGGCATCCCACAGTCTACGATACCATTTATGATATGTGTGCCTGTCCACGAGAGATTATCCATTCTCTGACAGGTGGAATAAAATACTTAATCCGTCTCTGTTATTGTGACTGGCTTTATTTGTTTTGTTTTTCTCAATGGTTCAGCAAGTGTTCTCTCTGTCTTCAATATTGTTGAGAAGAAAATAAATGAAACAAATCCTCCAGAAATGTAATGTTGGCACATATCCCCATCCCACTCCTCCTACCCTTCTCCCTTAGCAAGCCAAGGCACCCTGGCACTCAACGGCATGGAGCTAAGAACGGCGCGCTCCTCTAGGCGCACGCAATGTGCTGTGCTGACATTTCCTGCAATAAAAACCTGATTGGGAAGATATCCATTAAAAAGTGTGAGGAAAGAGCTGAGAGCATGCCAGCCAACGAGAGAGAGAGAGAGAGAGAGAGAGAGAGAGAGAGAGAGAGAGAGAGAGAGAGAGAGAGAGAGAGATGAGCAGGGTGGTTGATGAAGGGGGATGGAGAAGTTAAAGAAAAGAGGAAGGACATGTATCAATATTTTCCTAGTTGACCATGACACAGGGTGATAGGCTTTGCTCTTTAAAAAAAAAAACATCTAGTCCCCAGAAGAAACTTTTCAGAGTTATTTTTTCTAGTCCTGTTTTCATTTAGCATATGGCAAAGCTCGTTCTCTTGCTGAGTTTCCCAAACCAAAAGCTATTTACTGATTCACTCTCTCATATAATTATTCCACTGGACTGCTTTTTTTACATTGCTTTTCCAGCGCTGCCTGTTCTCCATTTGGGATGACATCATGGCCTCAATGGGGCCCAGGCCCACGGCAGCCTGGCTCCAGACCTGCAGGTTCAGGGTCACCTGGGAAAGTCAGGGATAGAAAGGGGAGGACAGAGTCAGGGAGAAAGAATCAGGGAAAATAGGGGGACTGGGACTGTGAGTCAGGTGGAGACAGGGACAGAGTCGGGGTTAGGGGGGAGAGAGTGACTGGGGGTCAGCGGGGAGGGATCAGGGGAGACTGGAGGAGCGGGAGAAAATCAGGGGGACTGGGACTGTGAGTCAAGTGGAGACAGAGAGAGTCATGGGAGAGTGACGGGGTTAGAGGAGAAAGAGGAGAGTGACTGGGGGTCAGCGGGAGACAGGGAGAGTGTCAGGGGAGAGAGAGGAGTGAGACTGGGGGTTAGCGGGAGACAGGGAGTCAGGGGAGAGAGAGGAGTGAGACTGGGGGTTAGCGGGAGACAGGGTCAGGGGAGAGAGAGGACTGGGGGTTGAGACTGGGGGTTAGAGGGAGGAGACAGTGGAGTGAGACTGGGGGTCAGGGGAGAGAGTGGAGGAGACTGGGGGAGCGGGAGAGGGAGAGAGAGAGACTGGGGGTTAGCGGGAGACAGAGAGATAGACAGGGAGAGAGTCAGGGGAGAGAGTGGAGAATGGGGGTTAGCGGGAGACAGAATGGGGACAGAGAGAGAGTTGAATGGAGACAAAGAGAGAGGAAAGGAACTGGTTGCCCGATGAGTCAAATGGAATTCTTCCCTGCTCTATCATTCGCTACACAGGGCGTGGCATGGCATTTGGCCGGATCAATGTGGTTGGGTAGCCAGGCAAGGAGTCAGGGGGAAACAGCAAGAGAAGGAGCGAGATGAGGGGGACTAAGAGACTGAGACTGAGCCAGATAGAGAATGAAAGAGACGAGAAGGAAATAAACTCTGTGGAGGACACACATCCCAGGCAGCTCTGAGAGAAGTCTGCTCTGGCAACACCTAATGTGAACATTTTTAAATATTACGAAAAAGGAAAAAGCTCATAGTATGAAATATGGACATGTACTTACACTCTGAGCTCTCTGGTCATCTGTGTACACTATTAGAAAAAAGGGTTCCAAAAGAGTTCTTCAGCTGTCCCCATAGGATAACCGTTTTTGGGGTTCCATGTAGAACCATCTGTGGAAATGGTTCTATATGGAACTCAAAAGGGTTCTAACTGGAACCAAAAATGTTTCTTCGAAGGGTTTTCCTTTTAAGTTCTAGACAGCACTTAAAAAAAAAAAGTCTATGACAGGGCGGCTGCTTTTCTGGGCTCAAGTGGGTCACATGGCTAATATATTAACAGTCCTTGTTACAGATGGTTGCATACAGTCTATAAATGGCTGCAATGTTCCCATTCACATACAGTACAGCTTTTTTACCATAACCCCTCTGAATACCCATAACATGCCCACAAATCTCCTGTCATACTCAATACAATACTTGCCACTCCAGGGCATGTACTGTAGGCCTATACATTTTCATTCTGTGTTTTTTTAAATAATGTTCCCTAGTCTCTATGTTTTGTCTGGTGTTAAGCTGTGTTGACACATTACTCTTCCCCTCCCAGCTGTGAGTTATTGTCCCCAGTCCAGCTGTTACGGTGTGGGGGTTGGCATGGTGGGAAATCTCCACAAACTCTGCTACAGGTAACTGCCAAAATAAAGGAAACACCAACATAAAGTTCTACAAGTGTCTTGAACTATTTTCTTTAACTCCTTCTTGCACAAGAAATTCCATCATTTGGTGTTTTGTTGATGGTGTTGGATAATGCTGCCTCAGGTGCCGCTCCAGAATCTCCCATAAGTGTTCAATTGGGTTGAGATCTGGTGAATGAGACACACACACACACACTTTAAACCCCCTGTTCTCCTTTTGAGACCCCTCTTTCAAAGTCACTGAGATCAATTCTTCTAGCCATGGTTGCCAAAATAATGGGCAACTGGGCATTTTTATACATGACCCTAAGGATAATGGGATGTTAATTACTTAATTAACTATTGAATCACACCTGTGTGGAAGCACCTGCTTTCAATATACTTTGTATCCCACATTTACTCAAGTGTTTCCTTTATTATGTCAGTTACCTGTAGCTTTTGCCCATTAATCGACTGACGGACACGAGGCCACGAGAGGAGAGTCTGGCTCCAGGTGGGCTCACGTGCACGCCGACATACACATTCACAAACACACATACATTCTCTCACTGTAGGAGGTTTGCTTGTCAGTTAAAATAGTTAAACACTTGTGATATAATGCACAGCCGGGATATGCAATTTATCCTCATAGTGAGATATCTGCATTTTCTAAAATGAATCACTGTCTCTGCCCTTCCTTCAAACAACTCACAGCAAGATGAAACATTGCACAACATCATATTATATACGGTATCTAACATGATATACTCAATGTTGTGTGTGATGTGTTATTCTGCCTGTGTGGTGGGAGGAGTAGCATGCATGCTTAAGGCTACATTCTGAAAGTAATAACTTATTTATAGATCCCAATGCGTCAGCTCTTAAGGAATAGATATTGCCCATTCTTGAAACATGACTTCCTTCAAACCCAACACACCTACCCATGGATCTTCACAATTCAGGACAGAACCATGTTTAGACAGTCCATACAGTAAAGGCTTGATTCATGTGAAACATTTGTGTACGTGTCGAGGGTATAAAATATCTGAATAAAGTGAAACACCTGCTGACATTGCCATGATGTGTGCATAGAAGGCAAACGGCATAATCAGCAGTGTAATGCTTGTGAAATAGAATATGAGTGGTCATGCATGCTTGCAAATGCATGTGCAAATGTGTGCTTATGTGAATGAGTCTTGGGTCTTGTCACAATGGGTCTTGTCACATAGGCCATTGGGTCATACCATGGTGGGAGATTTGGATAAAGCATCAATACTCTGGATGCTTGGCGGCCATTGGATGACTGAGCATGGTATGGAGATGGGAGACAGGAAAAGGAAAGCTGCTCTAAAACTGTTTCCGTTAGAACAGGCTTCGGTAACCATGGCTCTACCGGCGCTGAGACACAGACCACCTCAGAGCTGTTAAAATAACTACTTAGAATCTCGGTCACGTTATTTTCATTGAGGATTAGCTGGATAGTGTTAGTGAGGAATGGGGGTAAAGGAGAAAAAGATGGAGAACAAGAAAAAGGGAAGAAAATGAAAGGCTCTACGGGAGAGTGGCGTGCCGGTGCTGGGGTTTTGAGGTTCAGCTGTTGGCAGGACAGGGCTATGGGGCTGGAGGATTTACAGAGCTGTTGTCTGGATGCCTCTCCTGTCCAGACTCCCCTGGCGGTGTCCTCTTTCCTGCAGACTGGTTTATTGGCTCCCAGGGCCACCTGCGTTCCTCCCCGTCACTCACTGAAGGCACTCTGACACCCCTCTCTGAGGGAGACACAGGCCCCAGCCAGAAACAACCCCTATAGGACCCATCACCTCAAGCACTTGTGTAGTTATGAAACGATTGGATAGGAATAAGCAATATGGTTGTAGGTCCACCTTACCTGGCTTCTGAGATTAATTTAAATTGTTTCCATAGGCTATTGCATAGACCTATCCAATAATTGCATATCGAAACAGACCATAGTGTAGAGCTCTGTCTGTCTGTCTGCCTGCCTGCCTGTCTGTCTGTCTGCCTGCCTGCACACCAGACAGCCCAATAATAGTCATATGTTCTCTACTGGGGGGTCATTTTCACTGGGCCACGCCACACAGTATATCAAATGTTCATGTAAACTTAAAGGGGAAGTTCAGCCAAAAACACTTCTGGGCCCTTTATAACACTTTCCTGGTCATTTGTCAGTACCCCAGGCAGTTTTTAGGTCCATTGCTTGAGTATTTAGACGGAAGTAATAAGCTGATTCTACCCCAGCCTTCCCCATAGAAACGCCATGCAACGTTAAAGTCCATCATAAATACCTCCCAAACACACCTCTCTGACCTCCCATGACCGCAATAGTCCTTCTAATGACTTTCTCTGCACAATTTTTCAGCTAACCTATTTCAGTAGGCACATTTTTACCAATATATTTTGTTATTTTTGTAATGATATCCAGGAAGCAGAGGAATGCGTGTCGCGAGTAGAGACCTAGGTCAGGACTTCCGAGGTGGGTGTGGTTGAAGGATGTAAACCATGAAAATTTGAGTAAAGAATGTCAGATCGAAGAGGACATTGGAGACCTGCCTTATTTTCAGAATGGTAGTGCCATTTTGGTTTGAGCCAGATTATACGGAGGCTGAGTTGTTCCATTTGCGACCTAGAGAAAGACAGGAGTGCCGACCGCATTATCTTCCAAGAGAATTCTCTTTGATTATAATCACAGGCGTGTATATCCCCCCCAAGCAGACACCTCGACGGCCCTGAAAGAACTTCATTGGACTCTATGTAAACTGGAAACCACATATCCCGAGGCTGCATTTATTGTAGCTGGGGATTTTAACAAAGCTAATTTGAAAATAAGGCTCCCTAAATTTTATCAGCATATCGAATGCACAACCTGGGCTGGCAGCATTCTGGATCATTGCTACTCTAACTTCACCGACGCATACAAAGCCCTCCTTTCGGCAAATCTGACCATTACTCCATTTTGTTGCTCCCAGCCTATAGACAGAAACGTCCGTGCTCAGGTCTGTTCAACGCTGGTCTGACCAATCTGATTCCACGCTTCAAGATTGCTTCGATCACTTGGACTAGGATATGTTCCGGATAGCCTCAGACAACAACATTGATGTATACGCTGATTCAGTGTATACATCAATTAGCAAGTGCATCGGTGTTGTTGTACCCCCGGTGACTATTAAAACCTTCCCCATTCGCGAACCACTGCTTTTAACCATGGCAAGGCGACCGGAAACATGACCAAATACAAACAGTGTAGCTATTCCCTCCGCAAGGCAATCAAACAAGCTAAGCATCAGTATAGAGACAAAGTAGAGTTGCAATTCAACGGCTCATAAATGAGAGGTCTGTGGCAGGGTCTACAGTCAATCATGGATTACAAAAAGAAAACCAGCCCTGCCGCGGACACCGACGTCTTGCTCCCAGACAAACTAAACAACTTCTTTGCTCGCTTTGGGGACAATACAGTGCCACTGACACAGCCCGCTACCAAAACCTGCGGGCTCACCTTCACCGCAGCCAATGTGAGTAAAATATTTAAGCGTGTTAACCCTCGCAAGGCTGCTGGCCCAGACGGCATCCCTAGCCGCGACCTCAGAGCATGCGCAGACCAGCTGGCTGGTGTGTTTACGGACATATTCAATCAATCAGGGTAGCCTAGTGGTTAGAGCGGACTGGTAACCGAAAGGTTGCAAGTTCAAATCCCCGAGCTGACAAGGTACAATTCTGTCGTTCTGCCCCTGAACAGGCAGTTAACCCACTGTTCCTAGGCCGTCATTGAAAATAAGAATTTTAAGGATTAAAATAAAAAAATAAATTAAAAAATTTTAATCCCTATCCCAGTCTGCTGTTCTCACATGCTTCAAGAGGGCCAGCATTGTTCCGGTTCCCAAGAAAGCTAAGATAACTGAGCTAAATGACTGAAGTGCTTTGAGAGACTAGTCAAGGAACATATCACCTCCACCCTCCCTGACACACTAGACCCACTCCAATGTGCTTACCGCCCCAATAGGTCCACAGACGACACAATCACACAACACTGCCCTAACCCATCTAGACAAGAGGAATACCTATGTAAGAATGCTGTTCATTGATTACAGCTCAGCATTTAACACCATAGTACCCTCCAAACTCGTCATTAAGCTCGAGACCCTGGGTCTCGACCCCGTCCTGTGCAACTGGGTCCTGGACTTTCTGACTGGCCGCCCCCAGGTGATCCTAAACACTGGGGCCCCACAAGGGTCCGTTCTCAGCCCTCTCCTGTACTCCCTGTTCACTCATGACTGTGTGGCCATGCACGCCTCCAGCTCAATCATCAAGTTTGCAGACGACACTACAGTGATAGGCTTGATTACTAACAACGGCGAGACGGTCTACAAGGAGGAGGTGAGGGCCCTCGGAGTGTGGTGTCAGGAAAATAACCTCACACTCAACGTCAACAAAACAAAGTATATGATTGTGGACTTCAGGAAACCACAGAGGGAGCACCCCCCTATACACATCGACGGGACAGTAGTGGGGAAGGTGGAAAGTTAAGTTGCTCGGCGTACACATCACGGACAAACTGAAATGGTCCACCCACACAGACAGTGTGGTGAAGAAGGCGCAACTTCCTTTCGTTCTGATTTCCTTTCTTGAAGACCAATCCATTTTAGAACCACGAAGAAGAGTATCTACCGGATTACAGACTATGTGGAAGACCTTTGCACTAGCACGAAGTAGGTCTTTGTTTTTTTATACTTTTGACATGGGGCTATGGTAAATACTGCCCCCTTTGGATGAATTGTGTGCCCAAAGTAAACTTTTAAAAAAACTGTCAAAAATTGCTAATATATGCATATAATAATTATTATTGAATAGAAAACACTCTAAAGCTTCTAAAACCGTTCGAATTATGTCTGTATGTAAAGCAGAACTCACAGGGCAGCCATTCTCCCAAACTCTCTCTTTCTCCTAAGTTTCTATTTCTTCAGCGCGCTCTCGTCTTTCAATGAGACGTGGAACGGAGAAAATAGCATGAGCTTTGACTGCTTGGCGGGCAAAATACTGAGGTGTCACGAGTTTTCAGGTGCGCGCTCTGTGAAAAGGGTATTTTTTTCCCAGCTTGGCTGAAGAGAGTTCGTTATGTTTGATTTAATCGCCAATTGTTTTGTACGTTAAAAACATCCTAAAGCTTGATTCTGCACTTAGTTTGACCAGTTTAGTCGACATATAATATGTAAATTTGAAGTTTTGATGCACAATTTTCGTGATCAGAAGTCCTTTTTGGGGTAATTCACCTGAAGATGTTAGCTTTTGCTAATACAAAGACACACCAACAGCAACCAAACGTTATATTAGGTAAGTATAACTCCTTCCACGGCATTCTTGTCGAAGACCATCAAAGGTAAGGGAATATTTCTGTTCTAAAATTGTATTTTTGTCGAATCCAACATAGTAGAGAAATAATGCTAATGGCTGAGCGCCGTCTCAGATTATTGAATAGTGAACGAATTCTGTAATGTTAAAAATAAATGTAACACAGCGTTTGCATTAAGAAGAAGTGTATCTTTCTAAATATATGTAGAACATGTATATTTAGTCAAAGTTAATGATGTTTATTGCTGTTATCTGGCGTTAGCTGCCGGAGATATTTATAATTCCTCCGGTCATTTCTGCTGCATTTTTTGAACATGGCTCAATGTAAATGGAGATTTATGGATATAAATTGCATATTATTGAAAAAAACATAAATGTACTGTGTAACATGTGCTATTACTGTCATCTGATGAAGATTTTCAAAAGGTTAGTGAATTATTTTTCTTTTAATCCTGCGTTTGTGATTGTGCTATTTTGCATAGCCATGTGGCTACATATTGTATGTTTTCCTAGTGGTGGTTTAACATAAATATGTGCTATGTTTTCGCTGTAAAACATTTTAGAATTCTGACATGCTGGGTAGATGAACAAGGTGTTTATCTTTCATTTAAGCTATTGGACTTGTTAATGTGTGGAGGTTAAATATTTGTAAGAATATTTTTGCTTTCCCTGCGCCACCGTTTGGGCTGAAGGGGGGGGGGGGGGGTTCCTAGTTGGGAACCCGTAGCCCCATATGGTTTTAAACACATTTATTTGGCATTTTAATTCCGAGACACCAATCGCTGTTTATGTAACAATAAATACACAAAGGTTTTAATGCATTTTAGGTCATTTAGGAAATTCAGCATTTTTATATACAAATACAGGGATATAAATAATCAAACAATGGGCCTAAAATCTGTCTGGGGTACTGACAAACAAACAAGTGTTATAAAGGGCCCAGAAGTGTTTTGGGTGAAGTTCCCCTTTAACAGAGAGAGCACTAATTGTTTGAGTTCATGGTATCTGCTAGTTTGGCCTAGTACAGGGGTTTTCAAACATGGGTCTGTTGCCTCTAGAGGTACTGCAGAGGGTCCACAAAATGTCTGCATTTTATGTCTCTGCATAAATGCTAACTAGCATTAGCACAATGACTGGAAGTCTACAGGAACAGTTAGCATGTTCATCCGATCTCTGGGGAAGTAGATAAAGGGCTTCATTGCAAAAATGTTGAACTATCCCTTTAATATGGAGGAAATTTGGAGCTAATTACTGTTTTTTTCTGTAGTCTATAGAACATTTTTATGTGGGCCATCTAAGTGGCAATTTTCAGGATGGAAAAACAGTTTGTGTTTTTGTTTCAGTGTTAACTTAAATGACCAAAATCAAATAGAAAGCTTGCATAAAAGATATTGAACAAACTAAAAAATTAAGAAACAGGCATTCAGGCCACATGTCCAGTGATTTTGTTATAATGTTTGAGCAGAGGAACACAACATTATCCCTAAAAAATACATAGAATGGCAGGAAATTAGCTATAAAACTGCAAAATTGTCTCTCAGCTCATTGGCAAACTGTGTAAAATTGTTGGAAATGATCTTCAAAATGTGTACAAAATAATGAAATTGTCTACTTATTCTATTCATTTTAAAATGTTGGTTACTTCTACTTTCCATTATAATTCCCCTGATGATAAGACAAGATGTGATTTGTTTTGTTTTGTTGCTAACATATGATGGGTTGCCAGTTTGCCTGGGCATGAGTCCCTGGGAAAGAACGTTTGAAAACCCCTAGCCTAGTAGGCCTATCCCACTGGGCAAAAACTGGCGGAATCAACATTGCTACATGTAATTTCCACCCCCCAAAAATCTATGTGATGACATTGAATCAACCTGGAAAACTAATTGGATTTGCAAAAAGTCCTCAACATAAGAGTATTTAGTCTTTTTATCATCCAACTTTGAACCTATATTTTTAAATATTGTTTTATTCACATTAGTTGACACCTCAACCAAATGTAAATCCAAACTAGACATTGTACTGACGTCTGTGCCCAGTGGGGATGTGGAAAGTAAACCACCCCTGGGGATCTGGGTGAAGAATGTCCCCTCTACAATGTGGCTACATGACCTGTGACCAACCAGAGAGTCCCAGAAGACTCTGAGTCGTCCCCATTGACACCATGGGTGAGAAAAGACAGAGATGGCTTCATAAACTATTGAATGAATGTTAAAAAAACAGCACACGAGTGACTGACTGTTAAAAGATGAATATGCATAGCACTATGGTGGAGTTCTCTCTCTCTTTCCTTTAATTTCTCTTTCTCTTTTCCCTCTTATATGCAGTACTGACAGTCACTCAATTAGTCATGTCAGCTGACAATTTTTAGATTGGTAAGTTAGTCTAGCCAGCTATCTAAACTTGTAGTAATCACAGCCGAATATCACCCGGGCACGAAGGGCATGTGCCCAGGGGCCCTGACCTCCAGGGGGCCCCCATTTATTTTGTAAGTCACTTTCACTCAGATATCATGAAATGACAAATCCACCCCAAAAATTTATTTTGGTATATCTTTCATTTTGCATCGTCATGATAATGTGTCAGGTGAACCTTTGCTTCTTGACAGTCCATTATCTTTAAAACCTGTTAAGGCTAGGGACAATACTGCCCCCTTTGGATGAATTGCGTGCCCATAGTAAACTGAAAACAAATCTGTCCAAAATTGCTAATATATGCATATGATAATAATTATTGGATAGAAAACACTCTAAAGCTTCTAAAACCATTTGAATTATGTCTGTAAGTATAGCAGGACTCACAGGGCAGGCAATCTCCCAAACTAGTTTTGGAAATCTGAAAGTTGGGGCAACTTTGACATAATCGCCCACACCCTTTCCAACCAGCAATGGATCTGGAAACACTTTCTATGTCTTCCACTAGATGTCCTCATTCAGTAGAGCGTTTAATTGTGCAAATCCCCAAGCTTTGACCCTTTGGGAGGCAAAAGAGTGGGTGTCACGAGAAAATGCATGTGTGTTAGGTCGCGAATTGGACACAGACCTTCCTCTGTTCCAGCTTGCCTGAGAAGAAATGCTTTTGTCTGGTTGAATCGCCAATTGTTTTGTACGTTTATAACATCCTAAAGCTTGATTCTGCACTTAGTTTGACCAGTTTAGTCGACATATAATATGTAATTTTAAAGTTTTGATGTGCAACTATTCGGGACCAGAAGTCATTTTGGATGCATTTCAGCTGAAAGTGGTAGCAGATGCTAATATAAAAAGACACACGAACTGAACCAAAACAATGTATTGGGTAAGTATGACTCCTTCCACTACATTCTGATCGAAGACCATCAAAGGTAAGGGAATATTTATGTTGTAATTTTGTATTTCTGTTAACTCCAACATAGCGGAGAAATATTCCATACGTCTGAGTGCCGCCTCAGATTATTGAATAGTGAACGAATTCTGTAACGTTAAAAATAAATGTGACACAGCGGTTGCATTAAGAAGCAGTGTATCTTTCTAACTATATGTAGAACATGTATATTTAGTCAAAGTTTATGATGTGTATTTCTGTTATCTGGCGGAGCTATCTATAATTTCTCCTGACATTTTTGAGGATTTTCTGAACATGGTGTCAAAGTAAACGGAGATTTATGGATATAAATGTCATATTATTGAAAAAAAACATAAAAGTACTGTGTAACATGTCCTATTACTGTCATCTGATGAAGATTTTCAAAAGGTTAGTGAATTATTTTTCTTTTAGTCCTGCGTTTGTGATTGCATCTTTTGTTCAACAAAATGGCTGTATATCGTCTGTGTCTTTGTGGTGGTTTGACATAAATATGTGCTATGTTTTCGCCGTAAAACATTTTAGAAATCTGACACGCTGGGTAGATGAACAAGGTGTTTATCTTTCATTTGAGCTATTGGACTTGTTTATGTGTGGAGGTTAAATATTTCGAAGAATATTTTTTGCATTCTGTGCGCCACCGTTTGAGGTGAGCGTGGGGGGTGTGGTACCCCCTGGGGAACCTGTACCGTTAACTGCTGACATGCAAAACATTTTGGGACTGAATCAACAGTGGACTAATGAAAAAAATACCAAAAGATTTTTGAGTGTAGTTTTGTGTGAGGTATTCCATTAACAAGGTGTAAGTCTTGTTAAGCTAAGGAAATTAGCTTTAAAAACGGCACAGTTTTTCTCTCTGCCCCATGGCAGAATGAGTAAAATTGCGTGACATTTTTTATAAAATTGCTAAACTTCTCTCTGCCCTGTAGCAAAATGTGTACAATTGCAGAAAGCTTGATTGAACACTGCAATATTTCCTAACAAGTAAATGTGTAGTATTTCAGGAATTAACTTTATAACTTAAATTATAAAGTCTCTCCATCGTCAAGAGGGGGGCCACTAAAATGTTTTTTTTGGGGGGGCTCCCCAACAAAATCTCGTTTAGGGCCCCCAAAAGGCTAGGGCCGGCCGTTCACACACGTATACACACGCGCAATCACACACACACAAGAGCAGGCAGGATAGTGGGGAGTTGGGTTACATTCCTTCCATCAGGGCTGCGATACTACCAGCCAGGTCACTCCCAGTTCAGTCCCAGGAAACTGTGAGGGAAGAATTTTCTCTGCGAGTCCATATTAAGACAAAAACAAAACAGGCAGGTAGAGGGATTGTCGGTTTGGTCCAGAGCTTCATCTCCTCATCCCAGTGGTATCTGGGTCCAACTCAGGATTCTACAACTTATTGGACATTTCTTGGGATATTGTAGCCACTTTGAGCTATGGGTGAAGACAGTTCAGCTGCCCAGACCCTGTGAGGCATCACAAGACACATGACATCAGCTGACCTGTGCACCCAGTCACAACCTATTTAGCATGACCATCTTACAATCTTTAAATATGCATCACAAAGACAAACAGATGTTACAAAAATACCAGTATTTCCCCATAAAATTAATTTAGAACATATCTGTTTAAGAGAGAAAGACACCCGCCAGATACTTTTATATTCACTCATTTTCCCAATAGTGATGTGATAAAACAAATGTAAGTCAATAAAAACCATACCCAATACCTGGTGAAAAAAATACCGGAAATAACAGAATCTCCGACCAGTCTCTCTCCTGTCCTTTCTATAAGTCCCTTTTTTCTGTTATCTACAGTGTGTTTAGTTTATCCACTGAGTTCTTCTCTAGCTGAAGGAGTCGAGATGGATCCAACAGCGCTTTGGCGTGGTTGTTTCTCTGGGGGACTCTACAGTACATCACCCAGCCTGGTTAGGTGAAGGACTCACAGTCACCACGCCAATACAGAGAAGCTTTCCATCCACTGGCAGGCAGGCAGGCAGGCAGGCAGGCAGGGGCAGGCAGGTAGGCAGGCAGGCAGGCAGGCAGGCACACACATAGGGCTCCATGAAAAACCTGACCTATTTGGTACTGGGGGTTTGTAAAGCCCCATCCATCTAAAACCCACCATACTCTCCACCTCACATACCCCCTGCCACTGATGTGCCTTCACTCCTGTTAGACTTCTAATGTTCCTTACCTTGACCCAGAGGTTGTAGAGGGCTTTACCTCACACCCCTTCAAACTCCCCCAGGCTTGGAGTGTTAAATTCTAACAAGTCCTCCAGACCCTCTTGCCAGTCTCCAGTCTCTGCCATCACCTGCAGTGGCGGAAACATTGGTGGCCCCTTCCCATTTGGCTGCTCAAACACCCCCCCTTACCGGCTCAGACAATGCCTCCTGGACCTCCTCCAGGAATCTCTCCAGCAGCTTAAGAAACGTTATTCCTGTTTGTTGTGCCAGGACTTCCGAGGTTTTCCACCCCTCCTCTCCCAGCAGTCCCAGGTCACCCAGCCTTTGTAAACTCGCTGCCATCGGTTGCCTCTGCAGGGTGGCCGACTGAACCGATCGCCAAGGGACGGCTGGGTTGTGGAAGATAGGCTCCTCCCACACCCACCTCCTAGGCTCCACATCCCCTTCTCGTGTGGACCTTAGCAGCTGCCAGGCCCTCAGCACTGCAGAGTAAAAATCTGAGAGACCTGCTGTACTCAGCCTCTCCAGCTTCATGAGGAACAGCTGCCGGTTCCACCCTAATCCGCCAGCTCTCCTCAGCAGTGCGCATGCTGGTTCCCTCCAGCCGACATCAGTATGGTACAGAAGTCTCTGCGCCGCCTTTAGTCGGAAAGCAGCCACCCTGCTCTCCTCCTTCGTGAATGGTCATGTACAGCACTGCCGCCCTCAGCCAGTGATGGCCCGACCAGAAAAAGTCCACCAGCTTGCATTGCAGGTCTGTGAGCAGACCGGCAGGGGGTTGAGGACAGCCAGTTTATGCCACAGGGAAGATGCCATCAGGTTGTTGATTATCAGCACCCTCCCTCTATATGACATTTGGGACAGGAGCCACCTCCACTTGGACAGTCTTGACACCACTGCCTGTGACAGCCCCTCCCAGTTCTTCCTGACCCACTTCTTGGAGCCCAGGTACACCCCCAACACTTTAAGCCCTTCACAACACCACTGCAAACCCCCTGGAAGCAGAGGAGGGGCCCTATCCTCCCATGCCCCAAATAACAGAGCTTTGCTCTTTCCCCAGTTTACCTAAGCTGACGAAGCTCCCTCGTACACCTTCAGACTGGTCTCTAGTGCCTGCCTATCCTGACCATCCCTGACCATCACAGAAACATCATCTGCATATGCTGACACTGCTATGTCTGTCACCACACCCATGCCTGTCCAGCACACTTCCTGCAGTCTCCTGCGTAGCAGGCCCAAAAAGGCTCAATGGCTAATGTATATAACTGCCCTGATAGAGGGCATCCTTGTCTAATTCCCCATCTCACCCAGACTGGCCTACTGAGCCCCCCTCCCACCTTGGCCATACATGACGCCCCAGCATACAACAGCTTCACACAGGTCAAAAAACTATTCCCAAACACAGACATCACATTAAACAGACACCATAGTCCAATCTATCAAAAGCCTTCTCTTGATCTAAAGAGACCAGTCCAAAGTTCAAATTAGAACCTCTCGACATGTCCAACATGTCCCTGATTAAGAACAAGTTGTCCGTGATTGAGCTTCTTGGTACACAATATGTTTGGTCCTTGTTTACTATCGAGTCCAGATGGAACTTCAGTCTGTTAGAGAGGACCTTGGCAAATATATTGTAGTCCGCACAGAGTAATGCCACAGGCCTCCAGTACTTAAGTTCACACAAGTCCCTTTTTTTGGGCAGGAGAGTCAGATCCGCCCGACGGCAGCTCATCGGCAACTCTCATACCCAGACGCATTCACGCAACATGCAAAAGTCCTGTCCAAATATTCCCCAGAATTTTAAAGAAAACTCCACTGGGAGTCCATCGACCCCCGGTGCACGACTGGGAGACATCTGGTTTAAGGCCTCTGCCAGTTAATGGGACAACAGAGGAATGTCCATTTCATCCCTCTGTGCTAGAAAGAGCTTATTGAGTCCTGCGAACAACAAGTCCTATACAACGCCGAATAAAACTCCACAGTCCTCTCCCGCATCTCCCCCACCCCAGAGGTCACCCGCCCATCAGACAGCCGTAGACTATGCATACCCTTGGCTTCACCGCTCTGTCTTTCCAAACCAAAGAAGAAGGAGCTGGGAGCATCCATCTCCTTGATCGTGGAGAACCTAGATATTTTTATTTTTATTAGACCTTTTATTTAACTAGGCAAGTCAGTTAAGAACAAATTCTTATTTTCAATGATGGCCTAGGAACAGTGGGTTAACTGCCTGTTCAGGGGCAGAACGACAGATTTGTACCTTGTCAGCACGGGGATTTGAACTTGCAACCTTTCGGTTACTAGTCCAACGCTCTAACCACTAGGCTACCCTGCCGCCTCTTATAAGTGCTCCCTTTGCTTTAACCTGGAAAAAACTACCCAGGTCCCTACGTAATTCAGCTAAATTAGCCTGAAGGCCTACATTGCCTTGCACTACAATCTCTACCTCCATCTCACTAATACTACGCTCTAGTTCCTCCAATACTCCCCTAGCCTCTGAGGATGAGAGAGCTGTGTACTGTTGACAGAAAAGCCGAATTTGGACTTTCCCCACATCCCACCATTGACTCAGAGACTCATACTCCTCTCTTCGCTGCCCCCACCTTTCCCAAAAGGTCTGAGCAAAAAGTGGCATATTGTAAGAGCTTTACATTAAACTTCCAATAGGATGCCTGCCGGGGCCCTGGTGAAATAGACAGACAAACCATGGTTATGTGGTGATATGAAAACCTCACCGGGAGAATGGTAGCGCCCAACAGCCTATTGCTCCGATTAAGTCGGGCTGTTAAACTGATCAAGTCGGGCTGCACTCACCCTAGCCCCAAAAACATTCACCCATGTGTACTGTCTTGTTTTGGGATGTTTAGTTCTCCAAACATCCACTAGGTCGAACTGATTAATGATGTCCCTTAACACTGACACTGAATGAGGCTCTTCCCCAGTTGTCTTTTGTAAAAATCCATTGTCCAGTTCCAGTCCCCGCCGACCACCAGCGTCTCCTCAGGCGCTACCTGTGAGAGTTCCTGTCTAAGACACCCAAATAGAACTCCCCTCTCTCTCACTGTGCTAGGTGCATACACATTTATAAAGACAAACCCATGTTGTTAATTTCTGCTTTTACACCAAGCAGCCTACCCCTACACACCTCCTTTGAGAAGCAAATTCTTACAGACAGACCCAGTACAAAAGGGACTGCCACCCCTGCACTACAATTAGTCCCATGGCTCAACACACTTGCCCCTTTCCACCAGAGCCCCCAATCGACTTCACTCAACACATCACTATGGGTCTCCTGCAGAAACAACACCTGTACTTTTTCTTGTTTTACATATTCACCCAACATACTCCTCTTTCCCACATCTCTGGCACCATTTATATTGAGCGAGCCTACCCAAATAGTCTCCATAAGAAGTGGGAGAAAAGCCAGCAAAGAAAGAGACCAATAGCAAAGCTCAAAAAGCCCCAGTGCCAGAAAGAAACTATACATCTAAACAAAGTCTGAAGGTCAACCCTTTCGCACTGTTGTGACCCACTTCCTCAACCTAAACTGTTTCCTGGGTGAGAGGACTCCATGCCCCTCATTTTTCATAGCATGTTGTGCTGATCTTACAAACTTTCTCGGATCAGAAAAAAAGCCTCAAGATGTACTTTTTTCCCCTTGGTCTCTTTCAGGAACCTTGTCAGTTCCCTCAACGTGTACTTTGACCCTTCTGCTTGACTGGCTGTCAGCTCCGGACCCATTGAAGAGGAGTCTGAAAAAAATAACTCCTCATCGTCCTCTTCCTCAGACTCACTTTCCTCCATCCTGACCACCTGCCCTTCCTCTCTGGCCCCTTCCCCCCAAGCACCAGGCTTGTGATGTTCCTTGGTGCCTTTGACCACACCCTTTTCCGCTTGCCCACACCCTTTTTCCTTTTCCTTTCCCTCCTCCCTACACCACCATCCATAGCATGACTAGGCCCAGCCTCATCTACACCACCATCCATTGCATGACTAGGCCCAGCCTCATCTACACCACCATCCATTGCATGACTAGGCCCAGCCTCATCTACACCACCATCCATTGCATGACTAGGCCCAGCCTCAGCTACACCACCATCCATAGCATGACTAGGCACAGCCTCAGCTACACCACCATCCATAGCATGACTAGGCCCAGCCTCATCTACACCACCATCCATAGCATGACTAGGCCCAGCCTCATCTACACCACCATCCATAGCATGACTAGGCACAGCCTCAGCTACACCACCATCCATAGCATGACTAGGCACAGCCTCAGCTACCCCCCTATTTAACCAGGCAAGTCAGTTAAGAACAAATTCTTAATTGCCTGTTCAGGGGCAGAACGACAGATTTGTACCTTGTCAGCTCAGGGGTTTGAACTTGCAACCTTCCGGTTACTAGTCCAACATTCTAACCACTAGGCTACCCTGCCGCCCCGTGACTAGGCCCAGCCTCTGCTGTCTGCATCTCACTGCACCCTGCACGTTGACCTCGATTTCTCCCACTGGCGCTTGTGCCTTCACCTTGTCTATGGCCTTTATGTGGGCACGCAAAGCTCTTATGCCCCAAATCCTCACACTCAAAACACTGTAGACTATCTGTGCTAGCAAACCCTGCGTAGAGCCCTACGTAGAGCCCTCCCCATGCTTCACTTTAAAATGCACATTTAACTGTTGATCATTGTTATTCAGAAACACAAACACTTGCCTCAGGAATGAAACAACGTACTTAACGGCATCTGTCTGAAAACCTGCCGACAGTACACAAAAACCGCTAGCACACTTACCAAAACGATTCAGCTCTTTCCTGATTGGGATCATCCGTAAAAAACGGAGGCAAATTTGCAACTACCACCCTTGTCGAAGGGGTAGAAAGAAGTGAAATTGGCACCAACACACCCCGTACAAATGTTCCACTAGCAATTAACCTACCAACCAAATTTGCTCTTTTCATGAACACAACCACAGCTTTGTTCATTCTAGAAGCGGAATGTATAAATTCAGCTCCTACCTGTTCACCGACTACAAGCAGAACCTCCTCCACTTTAACTCCATTCTCAGGAACACACCTGAATCCATGTCGTAACAACAGCATCTCCTCCGCGCTAGGCTGAGAAGCCATCGCACACACCACACCTTCCAAACCCCAGGAAACTAACTCTATCCTCTTCCACCCTAACTTTGAAAAAACCTGTGCATACCGCTAAAACAAATAGTGCATTAACCCTCCACCACAGAAAATAACATTGAAAGAAAAGACCGAGGACAGAATCAAGAAAGTTAGTTGGGACAGAGCCTTTCACACCAAACACTTGAACTCCAAAAACTCCCAGCATGCACTGATCGAGAGAGAGAGAGAGAGAGAGTGAGAGACAGTCGGATTGACGGGCAGGTGGGCGGGCGGATACATAGGCAAATTGAGTCAGTTGTTTAGGCCAGTGGTTGGGAACAGGAAAGATCAATGTGGGATCTGTAGAGCACAGACAGACATGATGGTGAGAGGAGGCTCAGGCATCATTATGTCCTCAGAGACAATATATCACAAGGAATCAAATTAGGCCTTTTTACATAAAGACACATTTGATCAAGGAAAGGGACTTTGTCAAGACAAGATCTTGAAGTTCATTCATTCTAACATGTCTTTTTTGGGCAATTCAACAAGAGCTTTTCCATGCGAATGCTGATCAGGTATTCAGTGGGTTTCATAATCCAGGTATCATGAGCAGTGTATAAAACCACACAGGGGGTCATGCACGCTTTTTGCAAGTTGTACAATGCATTATAACTGCAGCATAATGCATTATTCCTGCAGGCTATGAAGAGTTACCCTTTTTTCTGGGAATACAAACAATCCCTAGTCCCACTCTTAGTGCTTTGATGAGGATGACGACGTCACATGGAGGTGAGACCAAATGTCCAATGATGACACCATTACACAAGCAGGTTAAATGGGGATGTGCTACTTGAAGACTCTCTTGTACGTGTACACACAGACACACCTGTACAGCTCCTGTGATGGCCCATACCATATAGTAGTAAAGTAAATTTCTTTCACTGAGTATAAATTGACATTGCTTGCCCACTAAAAGTTGCTGAATCGGCCTACATGCTCTCCTGTCATGACTTGGGTATATTTGGGACTCTGCCCAGTGTCCATTCATGTGAAAAGGCCATTCTTCTGCACTGGCCTGCGCCGAGTTTAGCATCATGGGAATGACTGCCAACACTGTCATACCAGCTCAATTCCCATGAGAAAACATTTGAGTTGAACCAAATAAAACGAACGGAAGGGAGTAGGCTCATTTGAGATAACATGTTGAAAGAAAGACAGAGACGTAGCTATGAAACTGTAATTTTTTACCTACAGCCTAATAAGTCAGGATGAGAGAGGACAGGAGAGTGTGCTGGGGAGGGAGACAAATCTGTACCAAAGAGCAGTCTCCCGAGCACACTCTCATGGACAGACGGTAAAGGTTTTGTTGCCACCTAGTGGACATAAGCACCATTGCAATTTCACTCAGCAAATGTCACTCAGTTTGTTTTACATGTCCTACTTGCACTTCAGTAATATTGTAAAGAAGTGAATGAATGCACACATCCTTTTTTAAATCCAAGGTAGATTATGGTATTATGCTCGATTTCATATCAAGAATAAACATGATAAATTAGAATACAGGATAGACATTTTCTATGAACATCATTTTCAATGGAATCAATCCCATAGACAAGCATAATGCTTTAATTCTTGTGAATCAGTGAGCACTTTGTCACTTTCGGTCTGCCTTGAGTAAATCTTGTAGCCCATGACCTTTTGTGACCTTACGTGACCTGAGAAGATACTTGAGGAAAGCCATAGCCAGGTAAATGTAGAGGTGGGTGGGAATGGCATGTGATGTCACGGCTAGACACGGTGGGCAAAGCAACTGGTAGCTCAATGTATGCTAGCGTTCCTGACTGTAGCATCACAGACCACACCTGTGAAGATGGCCCAGGTTAAGTCACCCGTGGATGGTGTCAAGAGTCAGCAGCAGCGTGCAGAGATGTACTCTGATATTACCATCGTCAGCTCCAGCGCAGGTTAGTCCAAATGCTATTTTCTGTCAAAATTCTATTGTATCAGTCAATATTGTATGCTGAAGTTACGTTATTAATAACAAATTATACATGGTTGTAGGCCTTTAATTTATATCTGCATGATTTAAGTGTAAATATCATGAGTTAATGTTGTAGTATTAGCCAATTGTCTTCATTCAAATATTTTATATGAAAATGGACTGAAAAATGTAAGTCCTTTATATTTCTAGACTTTGAGGAAAATGATTGAAAGAATAACAAACAAACAAAAATGTAAAATATAAAATACTATTTTGGCCAGTTCCCTGTTCCTTATGTCTGTTTGCCATCCAGCATAATGTGAACAGCCAGTCAACTATGTCAACCAATTTGACAAATTAGTCACTGTTAGCTATTGTTAACTTAATCTTGGTCAAATCCCCATGTCTCTGGTATCTCTTTCTCACGAGATTGAATTTGGTCAGCAAAGCCTCGTGGCTATTAGGTTGCTCGGTGTTGATGGGAAAGATAAAGTCATGTAATCCCTATTTTTTTTTTTAAAAAGGACATTCATCAGTGAAATGTGTCCTTACAAATTTGGGCGACTTCCTATGTGGTGAACGTGAAACACAAGTAGGTTTGTAGGCCTGGACAGCCTACCTCATGAAAGGTGAACTAGAGTATAATCAAGAAACTCAGCCACAATTTACTGTTCAATTCAAAGTCCTCACCCACTCAACCTATTCTTATCCCGCCTACAGATGTGGGCAGCCCAGCCAGAAAAGGCCCGTTTGACAGTATGGCCCTCGGCCTCAGCAGGCGTGGGAGAGCCTACCCATCCCCAGCGCGCAGGCGCCATCGCACCACCTTCAGTCACAAGCAGCTGGACCAGCTGGAGATGGCGTTTGGACAGAACCACTACCCCGACATCTACTGCCGTGAGGAACTAGCGAGGCTCACCAAACTCAATGAGGCACGCATACAGGTCAGTGGGCTTGGGTCTATTTATCCGTACATCGGGATTTCATACATTTTTTATCCTGGGTGGGAAAGTTGATAATAATTGCAATGTCTAACTCAAACAGTTTTCATTTACAAAGGAAAGGCCATGACATACAGTGGGGCAAAAAAGTATTTAGTCAGCCACCAATTGTGCAAGTTCCCCCACTTAAAAAGATGAGAGAGGCCTGTAATTTTCATCATAGGTACACTTCAACTATGACAGACAAAATGCGAAAAAAAATCCAGAAAATCACATTGTAGGATTTTAAATTAATTTATTTGCAAATTATGGTGGAAAATTTGTATTTGGTCACCTACAAACAAGCAAGATTTCTGGCTCTCACAGACCTGTAACTTCTTCTTTAAGAGGCTCCTCTGTCCTCCACTCGTTACCTGTATTAATGGCACCTGTTTGAACTTGTTATCAGTATAAAAGACACCTGTCCACAACCTCAAACAGTCACACTCCAAACTCCACTATGGCCAAGACCAAAGAGCTGTCAAAGGACACCAGAAACAATATTGTAGACCTGCACCAGGCTGGGAAGACTGAATCTGCAATAGGTAAACAGCTTGGTTTGAAGAAATCAACTGTGGGAGCAATTATTAGGAAATGGAAGACATACAAGACCACTGATAATCTCCCTCGATCTGGGGCTCCATGCAAGATCTCACTCCGTGGGGTCAAAATGATCACAAGAATGGTGAGCAGAAATCCCAGAACCACAAGGGGGGACCTAGTGAATGACCTGCAGAGAGCTGGGACCAAAGTAACAAAGTCTACCATCAGTAACACACTACGCCGCCAGGGACTCAAATCCTGCAGTGCCAGACGTGTCCCTCTGCTTAAGCCAGTACATGTCCAGGCCCGTCTGAAGTTTGCTCGAGAGCATTTGGATGATCCAGAAGAAGATTGGGAGAATGGGCGGCAGTGTAGCCTAGTGGTTAGAGCATTGGACTAGTAACCAAAAGGTTGCAAGTTCAAATCCCCGAGCTGACAAGGTACAAAATCTGTCGTTCTGCCCCTGACCAGGCAGTTAACCCACTGTTCCTAGGCAGTCATTGAAAATAAGAATTTGTTCTTAACTGACTTGCCTAGTTAAATAAAAAATGTCATATGGTCAGATGAAACCAAAATATAACTTTTGATAAAAACTCAACTCATCGTGTTTGGGGGACAAAGAATGCTGATTTGCATCCAAAGAACACCATACCTACTGTGAAGCATGGGGGTGGAAACATCATGCTTTGGGGCTGTTTTTCTGCATAGGGACCAGGACGACTGATCCGTGTAAAGGAAAGAATGAATAGGGCCATGTATCGTGAGATATTGAGTGAAAACCTCCTTCCATCAGCAAGGGCATTGTCTTTCAGCATGACAATGATCCCAAACACACTGCCCAGGCAACGAAGGAGTGGCTTCGTAAGAAGCATTTCAAGGTCCTGGTGTGGCCTAGCCAGTCTTCAGATCTCAACCCCATAGAAAATCTTTGGAGGGAGTTGAAAGTGTGTTGCCCAGCAACAGCCCCAAAACATCACTGCTCTAGAGGAGATCTGCATGGAGGAATGGGCCAAAATACCAGCAACAGTGTGTGAAAATCTTGTGAAGACTTACAGAAAACGTTTGACCTCTGTCATTGCCAACAACAACATATAACAAAGTATTGAAATAAACTTTTGTTATTGACCAAATACTTTTTTCCACCATAATTTGCAAATAAATTCATTAAAAATCCTACAATGTGATTTTCTGGATTTCTTTTTCTCATTTTGTCTGTCATAGTTGAAGTGTACCTATGATGAAAATTACAGGCCTCTCTCATCTTTTGAAGTAGGAGAACTTGCACAATTGGTGGCTGACTAAATACTTTTTTGCCCCACTGTACTTACTATCCATTGTCCTATAAAATGGTTAAATCTCAAATTCAACCCAGTTAAGTTCATTTTTTATTGTATTTCACAGGTATGGTTCCAAAATCGCCGTGCCAAATACCGCAGGCAGGAGCGTGCGTCTCAGAAGCTCTTGCCAATGGCCATGATGCCAGGTCACGGGGCACTGTTGGGCAGCATGTGTGTTCAGTCCACAGGGTTGACCCGTCAGTACTACCCTCACTCCCTGGCTCACCATATCCCCCGGTTCCCTTCTATGCTGCCCTCAGGTGGTTACTCCCACTCCCACCACCCAGGCTCAGCCAGCCAGTGTTCCTGCCCCACAGTCCCACCAGAGCCACAACCCCCCCGCCAGCACGAGGAGTGGTACAGCCCACTACGGAACATTGGAGCCCCACCCAGCAACCTGGCCACACCTGTGTTCTCCCTGACCTCCATGCCTGCTCTAGACCCTGGCTCTCACTGGAACTAAAGAAAGAGTAACTTCTACGTCGGGAAGTAGACAAGCTCTTATAGGCTGTGTCCTGAAGAACTAACAGTTATTCATTGCACCTTAGATTAGATGACAAAATACAGTTTTTTATATCTATACAGTGATAGCTGGTAACTAAAGAACAGGAAGAATTTAGAGAATAGTGAGAATGACTAAACTCCTTCTCCCATTGAATACCTGACATTGCATGTTTTCTTGAAAGTTCAGGGTAGCCTAACTGAGAGAAAGATATTCGTGGGTAGTCTTGAATTATCCATATAGATTGTCTGAAATATACACTACACATCTTTCTAATGCCTTTTGTATTTTCACAGTAAATAAAGTAGTGTGTATTGGGAGTGATTTGTTTGTTTAAATGTTAAATTGATGCTAGAAAGGTTTTGTATCATTTCAGCCAGTAGATTTGAAAGTAGCGTTCACAAGTCAAATCGGGTCCCCACAATTGTATACAACGTCATCCATTTCATACAGTGCCTTCAGAAAGTATTCACACCCATTGACTTTTTCAAATTGTGTGAATTTAAAATGTATTTATAGATTTGTTTTTGTCACTGGCCTACACACACGACCCCATGTCATAGTGGAATTATGTTTTTAAATATTCTGACAAATTTGTTCAAAATGAAAAGCTGAAATGTTTTGAGTCAATAAGCATTCACCCGCTGTTATGGCAAGCCTAAATAAGTTCAGGAGTAAGAATGTGCCTAACAAGTCACTTGGACTCATTTGTCCTGAATACAAATGGTTATGTTTGGGGCAAATCCAATACCATAAATTACTGAGTACCACTCTCCATATTTTCAAGCATAGTGATGGCCGCATCATGTTATGGGTATGCTTGTAATCCTTAAGGACTGGGGAGTTTTACAGGATAAAAAAAAATGTATGGAATGGAGCGAAGCACAGGCCAAATCCTAGACGGAAATCTGGTTCATTCTGCTTTCCAGACAATAAGGTGCATTCCCCTTTCAGCAGGACCATAACCTAATACACAAGGCCAAATCTACACCGGAGTTGCTTACCAAGAAGACAGAGAATGTTCTTTTGTGGCAGAGTTATAGTTTTGACTTAAAGGGATACTTGAGGATTTTGGCAAGGAGGCCCTTTACCTTCTTCCCCAGAATCAAATGAACCAATTTTATCTCTGCGAAGATAAGATGCTAACTAGCGTTAGCGCAATGACTGGAAGTCTATGGATATCTGCTAATTATCATAACCTACACCTCAGACAGATCTGCACTAACCTGCACTCAAGAAGGCTGCAGTATGCGAATGCCACTTTGAGACATATTCAACATAAAACATCAGAGAAGACATTCATATATTTGTTTATTGCAGCATATTGCAAAGACAACACAGTTGCATGTGTCTACTACTCTTTGTCATTTTATAGATTTTAATAACACATTTCTATTCAAGTAACCTGTATTCACCGAACAACCGTCACTGAATGATGAAATTAGAACTCTTTTGTAACAAATAAAGTTTCAGTATTCATTTGGAAGTATTATAAATGGGTTGAATATAGACCTTGGCCTTATAGCATAAAGACCTGGTAACCTAATGATCTGTAACTGTTTGACAACAATGGAGCTCATTTGGAAAGAATCAAGTGTGGTCGACCTACACATAATGTAACATCATTACTTCAATAGCATTTATAGCAACATAACCCTGCATTCTACTTATAGCACATCTGTACAATTAAGTTAAGCCTTCAGTATTGCTGTCACCCAGAGGTCTCACTGTGCTATAAGTCAAAGTGAATCCAGTGATGAAGAAATCATAATGCGCAGCACAACACATCTTCTGTATTAAAATGTGGATTCTGTTCATCTCAAGAATCAGCCCTGCTGTAAGCGGAATTGTGCGTTCAGGTTGGTGGGTAACAGACTATGTAAGGGATGTAAAGTATGTGTGGATCAGCAGAAAAAATATTTGTGATTGACTGTGTCTGACCAGAACCAAACCCGTACCAAGTGTGGCTTTTATGTTACCCGACTCGCATTCGGTTCGAACAAATGAGAGAAAGCGTTTTTGAAAACAAGAATGAGCAGTAGGACTTAGCCCAGGTATTACCCCCACCGTTTCTAAACACCGTCTTCCATTTTGTTCCAACTGAAAGCAGCCCTGTTCATGACTCGTTTCTGAGCGTCAGACAAATCCTCCAAACCTGCTTTGCCATTCCCACACTCCCACATACTCTGTGGTACAGTATACTGCATCCGGGCTGTAACATTCCCACTATGAGTAATAGTACAAGAATGGTGCAGTAATAGTAAAGGCCACTCTTAAAGTTAAGGACCACAGGCAGTTGTCATAAATGGCCTAACTTGATTGGATGCATAAATATCAAAACCTTTGGTCCATATTCCTGGATTTTATACAGCAAAGCAGCGCTTAGGTAAATACCTGCTCAAGAATTTAATTCTAAAACGACTGAACTAGTTTAGTTGCTAGCATACAGTAGACACATTTGGCAGTTTAATAATTACAGTAATAACTGAATAATCTACTGTATATATCAGGGCTGGGCAAACCTTTCAATCTGGCCCACAGGAGTTTTGAGTAAAACCCTTTTATGTTGTTTTGGGGGACGAGGGTTAAAAACTGCAGGTCACACTTGAACGTCTAAAACTAGATAGAAAGTATGTAGAAATGATAACGGACCTAAATAGTTTCAAATGACTGCCCTTTTTCTGACCCGCAAATAGGTTTTGACAAACAAAAATTGGTCAAAACAAAATCTGTGCGACCCTCTGTTGAATTTCGAAAATCCCAATGTGGCCCTCAAGCCAAGAAGTTTGCCCACCTCTGGTATAGATGCTGTCTGGACGGATGAAGGATAGTGAGAGAGTGAGACATGCACACCGGCTCAGGTAAATTAACGTGGTGTGGTGGAGAAAGTGGTGTGGTGGTGAAAGTGGTGTGGTGGTGGTGTGCAATGCACGGAGCCAGACCCCAATAGTTAGGCACCGTCTCTCCTCTACTCCAGGGACCTGGCAAACTCGGCGTAGTCTATGTACCCGTCGTTGTTTTTGTCATTGTCCCTCAGAACATCATCTATAAGGCTTGTGAGGTCCTCCTCTTTCATAGGCTGGCTATCCTCTCCTTTTTCCTGCAGAAAATGTGGAAACATGGAAGTGCACGAGTGTGTAGATGAATAAAGTACATACAGTATGTGGCATCATTGGCTGATAATATCTTCTTTCTTTTTTTACATTCTGTTTTTCCTTTCACACATACCTCTTTGTGCACATGGGTGATGGCTGTGGCCAACTCCAGCCCATCCAGTAAGTTGTTGCCATCATAGTCGTGCATCTTAAAGTAGTGCAACTGCAGCTCCTGCGGCGACATATCCGACTCCGGCTTGTCAATCACACCTTCCAGATGCTCCATGATGTGTCTTAGAGGACATAGGAGAGACACTGCTCAGTGCATTAACCATGTACACACTGTCCACCAAATGATCGGTAAAGCTTGGAATAGAGCAAAATATTTAGATAGATAGATAGATAGATAGATAGATAGATAGATAGATAGATAGATAGATAGATAGATAGATAGATAGATAGATAGATAGATAGATAGATAGATAGATAGATAGATAGGATCTATCTGTACTTCTTCTTTTGCAAAGCATTAAAGAGTGGAGGATCCTAATGAACACAACCCTTTACTCACTCTCTGTCATGGACCATGTTCTTGTCCAGGTGCATGTTAGGACGGTGACTCTCCGGTGGGTGTTCGTGGGCTGCCTGCTCATGTGAACGAACAGACAGCAGAAAGCAGGAGACCAGGAGTAGCCAGCCCCACACCACGCTCCTCTTGCTACTTACTCTTAACACCATTCTGGGCTGTACAGTAACTACACAGATACAGACACAGACAGAGAGCGTGAGCAAGGGACATCATTTTAACAACAAAGTTAATCAAAGCTGAATAATATGAACAATGGTTGCAAGCAAGGTGAAGGCACAGAACAGCCAGTGTCGCTTGTCACTGAATGGCAAGAGCTTTCACTAGAAATAGGTGATCCATCTATGAGCCCATATGTTAACTTTTGGAAACACATTCATGGCAGAAGAATCAGAAGATTGATCAAATGGAATTTGAATTATTTTCAGGCAATAATAGCTTCATTGTTTTCAGTGATATGTTATTATATGTACAGTTCAGAATACAATCTAGCTAGTGATGTTGTTGATAGAAACATGGCTGGCTAAAGTTAATAATAGTTGCAATTAGTTGGTTTAAGAACATCAGTTAGTTTAGCAAGATCATTCATATGGTTATAACAAGCACACCGTAATGGATCTGCAGCGATATGAATGATTAAAATGCATACTTACCAGTTGACAAACAGACTTGGAACAGTTCGCTTGTAAATTAACTACATGTATTTTCTTCAACCTTTTTGGGCATTACTGTGAGCCGTAGTCACCTTTCAACTCACGGACACGACAGCTAAATTCTGATTGGATGTCGGCATTTTGCGTCAGAGATTTGAAGGCGTGAGGTAGCCAAACCCAGACACCTGTGCAAAACAGGAATGTGAATGTAGTTGTTCACTGGGTATTTCGTTGAATTTGTTAAGTAAACACATTTGACAAGCAAATATCAACCTTTCATAGGGAAAAGCCACCAAATCTATTTTCCGAATATTTGAGGGTGGATTAGCAATAGAAACTTATCCTGACCTAAACATTAGTTTGCTGTGTAGCGAGTCAAGTGTTTCGAGCTGTCGTTTTCCAATGTTTTTGTGAAAGACCGATTTAGCAGCCGTCCTGGGAAACTATGCCCACAAATATGTGTTCTACCATCATGTCAAGGTCTATTAAATAATGTATTGTATTCTTGACAAATGGTCATTCAGATAATTGTTTGCCCCACCACTTTCTCCCTAATAAGGCACTCGCCAATTATATGTATACATTTTTGTATTCAGTTTGTAACATGTAAAGTGTTACATTCTTTGCCAATGGTTTTTCAACAGCTGAGACCCTCATAGTCACGCGTTACCATACAATGATGAATTGTCTGAGCAGACCATATGGCAGGTGTAGGCCCAGCTACCTTGAGCCACAAAACCTGAAAGTCGGGCAATGAAAATAGTTGACAATTATTGACCTTTTAAATACAGTAGCCTATTTAGGATTTATTGAGGGATTGGACATACACTGCGGGAAAAATCCGGAATAATAAATTGCCCCTTGTGTGTCTCTTAGATCCACAGTTTGAACTTTACTGTTGTATCTATACCCTCTGCACCCTAGTGCGCTAATCCCAGGAATCGATCGAGTTAGGGAAAGCTTTTGAAGGGAAATCTAGGACGGTTATTTAGGGCAAAAGGCACTTCAAAGCAAAACGTTTTCAGCAGCCTATAGGCTAACTAATGTGTTGCTTCTACCGTATTACAATGTGGGGTAAAGAAAAAAAAATCTACAAGAATTGATTTTTTTCCCTAAAATAGTTTAGGTGTGTAGACCTATTGTATGCAAACTAAATACACGCGTAATAGGGTAGAGTCGACTACATATGTTGACTGGCTATAAAGCAATTATAAGCTACTTCATTAAATTGTTATTATGAAAAATAAACAAATCTGAATCTGCAAAAGTATACACAAATCTCCCAATCTCATCCTCAAATTGAAGCACCTGTCCTACAGTAGCCTCTGAGTTGGTATACAACTCGTTAACAGCATTGCTTTTTTCATTGTGTGTGCTAGTCCACATTGACTGATTGGTATTTTAAGAATAAATGATGATTACATAATATTTTGACATGTCCACCCAAAATGTTAATGAGGAGGGACGTTCGGGCAGCCGCACATGCTCATAGATGGCATTACATTTTATTCATGATTTGTTTGTCAGTCCGCAGTTACTCCCCGGGTATCAGGGGAGTACCGTCACCGAGACAGATCGGGATCTAGAGCGGGCATGGCATCCAATAGGGTCTCTTTCTCGCAATACCGTCTGGAAGCGGAGATCGACCGCTATAGAGCAGAGTGCCAGTGGGACAAGATACCCACTATCGTAGAGCAACTCGTGGCCGCCAGATTTCACGAAGACGGTGAGTGATAACGACCTGTTGGATTCTGGTATAGGTTTATTTTTCCTGACTAAGTTTTTGTCACATGTCCAGACAGGGATGGCAATAGTTCCGCATGAGTTGTACTTTGTACTCTGCAAGTACTCTGCAAACAATGAAAACTAACAGCTTTAGGTATGCCCAAACTGCAGTAGCTTACAATTCGAACAACTACATAATCACCTTACACCTCTCAATGGACAATGTTTAAAACACAGAACATATTGTAGTGAAAATGTATTAACTGATTTTCACTATCACTGTCATTTGTTCATTTTTAAAAATTATTTTCCATGTATTATAACACACCACTCAAGTACATTCACCAGGAGTGCAGTCTATATATTCAAATCTACTGTGTACTCAGACTGAGGTGGGTAGCCAAATGTAGCTACTCACCTCATGTCGTTAAAGTAAACATGGGGTAAGGTGACATGGCTCACGACCTTGCTGCGTGTCACTGTTATTGTGTTCATGACCAAATCTTGTCATTTGATGTCATTTGATCAGCCAGATGGAACTCCCACTGCCCACCTGAGACTGTTTTCACCGTGCCTGCAGGTGTACAGAACTGCTAAATGTGTTATGCCAGAGTGTGTAGAATTCAAGTCATCCCTTGCTGGTCTTCTGTTAAAGTATGTCTTGATGTTGACAGTTTGCCCATAGTTTTGCCATTCTTGATTTTGTAACAACACTGTCCCTAGTTGTTCAACAACAACAAAAAGCGAAATGCTTGTGTTCCTAGCTCCAACAGTGCAGTAGTATCTAACAATTCACAACAATACACACAAATCTAAAAGTAAAAGCAAGGAATTTCGAAATATATAAATATTAGATTGAGCAATGTCGGAGTGGCATTGACTAAACTACAGTAGAATAGAATACAGTATAGATATGAGATGAGTAAAGCAGTGTGTAAACATCATTTAAATATTTTTAAAGTGACTAGTGTTCCATTATTAAAGTGGCCAGTGTATATAGGGCAGCAGCCTCTAAGGTGCAGGGTTGTGTAACCGGGTGGAAGGCGGCTAGTGATGGCCCCACCAAAAATCTGGCCTAATAATGTAAGAAATAACACACAAAAAAAAACAAAAAAATACTGCCAAGTTGCTTAAGAGCTAGAAGCAGAGCTGCCTTATCTGTCGGCACCGACTACAAGTTGCAATTCAAGGGTGAAATCACAATCAGTCTCTGACCAGGACGTTTTGAGATCAGAACAGTGTGCTGAAGATAATGTAGCTTTATTCAGATGCCGTGTAGAGGATATGTTATTCTCCTGAACAATTTATCCACCACATGAACATTCCACGTTGCTGCTAGATTGTAGTTCATGTTTTAGAGAGCAGAATTATTTGTTTTATGCATTATGACACCATATTCTTAATTTAGTAGACCGTCATTGAAAATAAGAATTTGTTCTTAACTGACTTGCCTAGTTAAATGAAGTTGAAATACAAATGCAAAATAAATACTGCACGTCACAAGGTTTGGGTAGGTTACTTTCTAAATATAATCTGTTACTAGTTACCTGTTCAAAATTGTAATCAGTAACATAACTTTTCACAGTAATGTAATCTGATAACTTTCCGTTACTTTTGGATTACTTTTCCCTTAAGAGGCATTAGAAGACAAAAATGATCCATCAAACATATTTGGTGTGTCATTATAGTGGTCTCTGACTTGTGGTCAGATTCGCACAGGTGGCCTTTTTTCAATGCTGAATTGAATGTCATTGAGAAAACAAAAAGGTGTCAATGTATTTTTTCACAAACATAATTTGTGCATTTAAAAGTAATCCAAGAAGTAATTATGATTTTTTTCAAAAGTATCTATCATCTGATTACAATATGTTTGCTGGTAACGTAACTGATTACAGGTACCGTTTTTTTGTAATCAGATTATATGTAACTGTTTGACATGTAATCAGTTCATCCCGAACCCTGTACATCACATTAAACATTCTCCAGCCCCTATCCTCCCTTTCAGTGACAAACCTTGACTGGGCCAGTCTCATAAGCATGGGGTGCTACAGTATGTCAGAGGACATATACTCTAGTCACAGACTTGGCATCAGAACACACCACCAGAGACGGGAGAGGAGTGAGAGCTGGACCAATCAGGAAGGCTCTAATCCAGAATGTGTTTGCAAGTGACTTTTATTGCCATCCAGTGACTTCAGTTTTAGGCTCCCCTGGTGTTTTTTTCTCCCTTCTCTCGGGGGGCTTGTGGGAAATTATGCTATGATGGATTGGGCTGGGTTTATTTTGTGTCCCAAAGCAGCTGACCCCTGACCCTGGACTCCCACTCTGCACTCAGCCCACCAACCCCTTTCACTACTCTGAATTCTGTCCTATTTCCCTGTGCCCTCCTCTAGATGACTATGGGACGCTGTTATTGGCAGAGGCCCTGCTGGAGGAGTGTCTGCAGGACAACCTGAGGCTGTTACGCAATGCTACGCCTTTGACGGACATCAACCAGCCCAAACTGTCCCGGTCAAAGGGCTACCTCAACTCCATCCTGAGCAGGGGGCTCCTGGGGGTCGGTCTGAGCATCTCCCCTCTGTGTCACCTCACTCTACATCTTACTTCCTCCTATTCTACTTAGCTTTCTATCTCGTTAACTTGTTTCACCATGTTTCCAGTCAGTCTATTCTTTATACAGTGTATTTGGAAAGTATTCAGGCTCCTTGCCTTTTTCCACATTTTGTTACGTTACAATCTTATTCTAAAATGGACTATATTGTTTTTTCCTCATCAATTTACACACAATAGCCCATAATGACAAAGCGTAAACAGGTTTTTAGAAATACTGAAATATCACATTTACATAAGTATTCAGACCCTTTACTCAGTACTTTATTGAAGGACCTTTGACAGCGTTTACAGCCTTGTGTCTTCTTGGGTATGACGCTACAAGCTTGCACACCTGTATTTGGAGACTCTGCAGATCCTCTCAACCTCTGTCAAATTGGGTGGGGAGCGATGCTGCACAGCTGTTTTCAGGTTTCTCCAGAGATGTTCGATCAGACTCTGGCTGGGCCAATCAAGGACATTCAAAGACTTGTTCCAAAGCCACTCCTTTCTTTGTTTTGGCTGTGTGCTTAGGGTCATTGTCCTGTTGGAAGGTGAAACTTGGCCCCTTTAGCGCTCTGGAGCAGGTTTTCATTAAGGATCTCGCTATACTTTGCTTCGTTCATCTTTCCCTTGATCTTGACTAGTCTCCCAGTCCCTGTCACTGAAAAACATCCCCACAAATGATGCTGCCACCATCATTCTTCACCGTAGGGATGGTGCCAGGTTTCCTCCATACGTGACACTTGGCATTCAGGCCAAAGAGTTCAATGTTGGTTTCTTCAGACCAGAGATTATTGTTTCTCATGGTCTGACAGTCCTTTAGGTGCCTTTTGACAAACTCCAAGCGGGCTGTCATGTGCCTTTTACTGAGGAGTGGATTCCATCTTGCCACTGAACCATAAGGCCTGATTGGTGGAGTTCTGCAGAGATTGTTGTCCTTCTGGACAGTTCTCCCATCTCCACAGAGGAACTCTGGAGCTCTGTCAGAGTGACCATCGGGTTCTTGGTCACCTCCCTGACCAAGGCCCTTCTCCCCTGATTGCTCCGTTTGGCTGGGCGGCCAGCTCTAGGAAGAGTCTTGGTGGTTCCAAACTTCTTTCATTTAAGAATGATGGCAGCCACTGTGTCCTTGGGGACCTTCAATGCTGCAAAAATGTTTAGGTACCCTTCCCCAGATCTGTGCCTCGACACAATCCTCTCTCGGAACACTAGGGACAATTCCTTCCACCTCATGGCTTGATTTTTGCTCTGACATTTACTGTCAACTGTGGGATCTTATAGAGACAGGGGTGTACCTTTCCAAATCATGTCCAATCAATTGAATTTACCACAGGTAAAGATGATCAATTGAAACAGGATGCACTTGAGCTCAACTTTGAGTCTCATAGCAAAAGGTCTGAATACTTATGTAAATAAGGTATTTCTAATTTGTATCTTTTATAAATTACCAAAAAAAAAAAAAAAATTGTTTTTGCTTTGTCATTATAGGGTATTGGTTGTAGATGGATTGTAGAAGGATTATTATAATTTTTTAAATCAATTTTAGAATAAGGCTGTAATGTAACAAATGTGGGAAAAGGGAAGGGTTCTGAATATTTTCCGAATGCATTGTATACAGTATGTACCTGTGTTCTCTGTGTTACCCTTCACTTCGCCTCTCGAAACAGCCTTCGTGTTGTGTCTCTCTCTCTGTATGTCCCCAAATAGCCCAGGCACCTGAATGAGGCTCTTCTCCTGATGGCCAAAATACACTATGTCCAGGGCCATTACCGTGATGCCCAGGGCATGTGTGCAAGGGTGGGCATAGACGAGCTGACGGGGGACGAGCAGCCCGTCTACCACCTGCGTCTGCTCGCAGAGGCCTTTGTCATCAAAGGTACCAATCCTTTCATAAGCAAATACTGGGTGGTATTGTATATGGAAAACACAATGTTTAACCTGTGTGGTATTTAGTTATGGAAATATTTTAGAAGACAGACTAAACATTCTGTGTTACCTGAAATGTTGACCTGAATATGACCTATATCAGGGATGTGCATCTTTGATGGGGGTGGGGGCCACAAAAAAGCTGAACTCATCATTATTACTTAAGCAGTAATGCCCAAGGGGGTGTGGTATATGGCCAATATACCACAGCTAAGGGCTGTTCTTAAGCACGACGCAACGCGGAGTGCCTGGAGACAGCCCTTAGCCATGGTATATTGGCCATATACCACACCCTGAGGTGCCTTATTGCTATTATAAACTGGTTACCAGCTTAAATTAGGTCAGTAAGAGTAAATGTTTTGTCATACCCGTGGTATACGGTCTGATATACCACGGCTGTCAGCCAATTGATCCGAGGGCCTTCAAAATTGTGCAGCCTGCAGGCTGCCAGTTGCCCATCCATGAACACTCAATGCACAAACTAAAGGAAGGACCAGGGCCTATTTTCATAAAGCATCTGAGTAGGAGTGCTGATCTAGGATCAGGTCCCCCCTCTGTCCATTCATTATAATCTAAATAGCAAAACTGATCCTAGATCACCAAACCTACTCTGAAACGCTTTATAATTACAAGCCCAGAGCTACAAATGATGATTATTTCAATCAGGTATCTGGTTTTAGTCTCCGTCTGTACTGTGTAATGATTACATGGATCTCAAATATGATTTGCATACTGGCATTATTCTCTCTCCCCACGATTTAGACAAAGAGACAGCCAAAGCCTGCAGACTAGCACGTTTCCCTGAAAAACACTCAAGTTGAACAGCACTGTGCATAAATGTACTTAATGATCTATTTCCTAATCCCCACGGTAGGAGTTATTATAGGCCTGTGATGACTATAACCGTGTATGGTTTTAGAAGTCGCCCTTTCTAGGATGTCTGAATACAATCATGAGAATGAAATATGCCTGGAAAACCTTTGCTTGATTAGAGAGATCAGTATCTCAGGTATGTTGATATGAATGTAGTGAAATCTTTACTCCAAAGGCACGAACAGACCAGTAAGATTGTCGAGTGTCTACCGGCCGAGAGTACTTAGCACCTCTGAACAGAGTGCCGGCAGGAGGACCCTATAACAGACCGAACCGCCAGCAAGCGAATGAATGGCAAATGAACGGCCCCCTACCGTACAGGCCGACAATCGGTCTGGTGAGTTTTCTCCTTTAGGCTGTGAAAGAAAGGAAGCGTTGGCCATGTGTTCATTTACATGAGGGAGGAAATTTGACTTGACAGATTGCTATGCGTTGATTCACTTTCCAAAGGTATTGTTATGTGTGTGTGTCTTTGTGTCTGTTCGTTCTTCAAATCACTTCCTGGTTTAAGACTTCTCTGGGAAGTGATTACAAATCAAATGGGAACTTACTCAGATTTGAGTCCAAGTAATGCAGTAAAGATGTCTCTAGGGAACCATCTATATATAGTTGGACTGGAACTATGAGTTTTGTTAGGCAGAGTTTCCACATGAACACACACACACACACACACACACACACACACACACACACACACACACACAGTGAAACAGAGGGCGTTGTCCATTGTCACACACAACACACTGCTGGTCCATGTCTGGATAATTGTGTTTGAGAAGCGTCACATCATCATCATGAGATGCATTACATTCAAACCAGTCATAGCTTCCTGGTCGTTGACACGTCAACGTCATCACAGTGTCTGCTGCTTAGATTGAAGGGAAGATTTCATGAAGCAGCCTTGTTGACGTCTACCATTAAATAAACCATAATGGACTATAAGTAATGTTAGTAGAATAATACTAGAGTCAAGCCAATATTCTTAAAGAGAAGATCTGATGGGTATCACTCAGCTATGTACAGGGCTTGACATTGCATAGTTTCTCAACCTCCTTCCAAGGTTTCCATAATATTGTTTTGTTAATGTTATGAGATAGGAATATTTGTTAGATGAGGTCTTGTCTATTGGCAGCTGCTCCTTATTTGATTAAGGCTGTTGTCTGGTCGTGTCCTCCCTGCAATCCTGGAGGTCTCGTCTCACTCTATTTATTTATACTAATAACCATATTCTCTCTCCGGCCATCTGTCCCAAGCTCATCCTCCCATACACTCATTGTCTCGAAATTACACATCATCCATGCAAAACAAGCCGGCGTCTTCCTACAAGCAACAGTGCTATTTGTTTTCTGTGTCAAATGTTTTTCTCTCTTTCTTTATCTCTCTGTATCTCTCTGTATTTCTCTCTCCCCTCTCTCTCTCTCTCTCTCTCTCTCTCTCTCTCAGGTCTGTCCCTGGACCACCAGGCAGTGTCAGCTGCCTCCCGCGTCCGTCTGTCTGAGCGAGAGGAGGAATGTCTGTCCTGTTACCTGAGGGCCTGTGACACAGCTCTCGTTTACCTGCAAGAGCTCGATAAGGTGCGTGTGTCTGTGTGTTTTTGCTTGTTTTTTTGTGTGTGTTTTTTTTTTACCCCCAATGCAGATAATACATGTTATTTCATGATACAAAGCGGCACAAAACCACTTGGTGTATGTGTTTACCAACTGAAGTTGTTACTGTGTTGGCAGATGGTGGTCACCCCTAGTTCTAAAGTAGTTAAGGCCAGTTTGGCCCCTCCACCACTGGACATTGACCTGGGCTTCTTCCAGCAGGCGGCGCTACAGAGTGCGTACCTGTGTCTGCTACATAGGGGGTGAGTAAATGGTCCGGTAGAGCAGTCAAAGATGGTGGAAGCTTCGCTCTCTTCCTGTCTGGAGCAGTGCGTTGTGAGTTCAGCCACAGCAAGTGACACTTTTGTTTTTGACCAGTAGGTTTCAGTATTGCACCTCAGATAGGACAGAGTCATTGTTTGTAGTGGCGGGATTGAGCTCCGGTGCGCCACTCATTGATGCGTAGATGGAGCAGCATGCTATGCTGCTGGCACTGACCAACAAGGCCCAAGGCACTGAACACCCTGTCTGTCTGTCCGTCTGTTTTGTCTGTCTGCATGTCTCTGTCTGTTTTGTCTGTCTGTCAGTCACCTGGCCCAGGGAGCCCACCAGCTGCGTAGGGTCCTCGGGGTGGTGGAGTCTCGAGGCTCCCAGAGCTTCAGGAAGGTGAGGAGGGCTCACATTGTCACCTATTTAGCAGGACAAATCACCGGTTGTCTATATGTATTTTACCTTTACGGCCTGGAGGTTTTCCTGACAACACGACTTGACTTAGTCAGGAAACAGTCCTGGCCCTAGTTGTGCCCTAGTTATATTTTCCGGGCGCTGTATGGCATGTTTAATTAATGTGCCTCATAGGCTGCAGCGCGGAAGCTGGCTGAGGTGTTGCTGAGCTCGGTGAGTGAGGACAGCTACTGGGCCCCCATGTCCCTCCCACCCTCCGCCTGGCTGCAGAGAGAAGGGAACGCCGGGCCGAAGGACGCCATCTACCCCTCCTCCAAACCACCCCAGCGCTACAGTACTGACAGGTCTGTAGCTCTCCTCTTTTCTTCTTTTCCCTCCTCTCTTTCTTTCCCTCTGTCTCTCGCCCCCCCCCACCCCCCTTCCTTTTCTGTTCATGTGTAATTGCATTATTCCGCTGATATTGCTCAATTATTTAACTTCACCACTGGCTTGAGAGATCAGCTCACATTCCCATACAGGGAGATGTGTGTGACCCTGCTTGAACCGTTGAACCTTAAATAGTCCCAGAGCTTCGACAAGACAGACCTTCATAGAGGCCCAGTCCACCATTCCGGTCATACAAAACCCACACGTGGAACATGACTTGATCTCACCACAGTCTGACTCCCATTGGCTCGGAACTCTGTGGACTCGTGTTTCCTGTGTGGAGTTTTTAGAGGCTTTGTCAGGGACTTACCTTTGGCTGTTCCAGAGGATCTCATATAAGATCTTATTGGTATGCGCCATCCTCAGAGGATATCGAATGCTGCGCCCCAAACAACGTGCGTGAGTGAGAACACAAGAGCAGGAATGGAGAATGCACTCTGGGAAATAAGGTTGCTGTTGTTGTATGCCCGATCCGTTGTCACGGGTTCCTCCTTTAGAAGTGCCCCGATAGTGTCTTGTAATTGTATCTTTAGTCGGTACGTCAGGGGATCAGCCAGAGAGCAGTCAAGATCGAAGGAGAGTGAGAGAGTGAGTTGGTTCAACTGATTGGTGGGAAGAATGGGGAAGGTGCCAGAGAAAAAAAGAGAGGGACCAAGGAAGGGGGCAAACATGTAGCGGGGCGGCAGGGTAGCCTAGTGGTTAGAGTGTTGGACTAGTAAGTGAAAGGTTGCAAGTTCAAATCCTCGAGCTGACAAGGTACAAATCTGTCATTCTGCCCCTGAACAAGCAGTTAACCCACTGTTCCTTGGCCATCATTGAAAATAAGAATTTGTTCTTAACTGACTTGCCTAGTAAAAGAAAGGTAAAATAAAATAAAAAGGTACACGCACACTTACACATTTTGTGCGGGTGAGAGACACCCGAGAGAGCGGCATGCTGTGATACTGTAGGGGTGGTCAGAGGGTTTTGTTACACCACCAGCAGGTGAAGTGGAAACAGGACACTCCCCGTGATCTAGCCAACGGAATGGGGCTGTTGCGTTACTCGTCACTTCCTGCTCCTATTTCCTGTGTCTCCTCGCAGTGTCTTCTGTCCCCAGGACGTGGTCGAGGAGGCAGTCCTCCTGCTGCTCATCACAGAATCCATGGTGAGACATTGATTTTAAAAAGGCTTTGACAGGTGTAAGGCTAGCTTTCACTGGTCCTGTCAAATCAGGTAAAGGAAAGGACCCTAGCAGATTAAAGGCACTTCATAGGCCTACTATTGCAACAGACTTGTGTTGAATCTGATCCTGAATCTGTACTCCCCCTATAGGCCAGCGGAGATGCAGTCATCAGCCGAGCGCCCGACCATAAGGAGGCACAGGAGACCAGTCTGCAGGACGCCACCTCGGTCTACGACCTGCTGAGCATCGGCATGGCCAGGAGGGGGCAGTATGCCATGCTTTCTGAGGTGAGCCTGCCTCGAAAAACACTGGAGGCTGAAAGGAGGATAGGAGATACTTCAACAGAATTAGCTCTACACTATGTGAAGGGAAAGCCTTTGCCTGGCAACTTTGTAATGCCCCCTGTTGTGTCAGATACTTTCAAGCAGGGTTTTGTGCTCTTTCTTTCTCTGTCTTTCTCTGTATCCTTTTCTGTCTTTCTCCCCCTCTCTCTCTCTCTCTTATTCTCTGTCTCTCTGGCTTACCCAGTCTTCTCTCTATTTGCATTCAGGTTGGCAGCCATTTTTCTCCAGGTGAATGAGAGTGAGCACTGGCAAACAGGTGAACCCTCTCACGTGTGGGGCCATGCGGGGCGCCACTAGGCTGTAGCTAACAATAGACGCTGGCTATGTCTGTCTGCCTGGCTAACTTCCTCCCTCTCATAGGTGTCACAGTGTGGAGCTTGCTACTTAGAGCTCTTTCACTTAACCCCAAGCCCTCAACCTTCAACCTCACTCTTCTTCAACAACGTGTGTTGATACGTCTGCCCTGCGAGCTGAAATGTGTGTGTGTGTGTGTGTGTGTGTGTGTGTGTCTTGTGTTCCTGCACGTATGTATGTGTTCTCCAGTGCCTGGAGCGGGCCATGAAGTTCTCGTTTAATGAGTTCCACCTCTGGCACCAGTTGGGCTTGTCACTCATGGCGTGTGGGAAGGTGAGCTTATGGTCGTATCTTTTCACACATTCCCCACCATTCACATGCACAGACACACAAACAAGCGCGTGCACACACACACACTTTCTAACCTACTGGCACCACTACCTGCTCGCAATCATATAGGATCACTCATCCTCTAAATGTTGCTGTGAGGTTGCGTGTGCGATAGCGCTGACGGAGCGAGCGCTCATTGGGCGATGACGAGTAGTGTGACACAGATAGAAAGTTCTGGAATCTGAGTGAAACAGGAGGATTGATCTTCTCCTTTGCCTGGCTGCCTGCAGGACGAGGCGACTCTGGAGATCAATGGAGAGCTCTGGAAATAGGCTGTTCCCTATAAGGATGGGGGGGGGGGGCTTCAGTGTCATCAGATCCGCTTCTTTTTAGGGCCAGCCGTGTGTGTGATAGTGTTTGTAGTGCATTGATGAATGGCCTATATGAGTCCGTGTCTGTGTTACTCTATATGGATAGTAAATGTGTGTGTGATCTATACTCCTGTTATATCACTAGTCTACAGTATGAGAGTGTGTGTGTGTGTGTAAGCATGAATATGTGAGTGTGTGTGTCTGTGTTTTACAGGGTGTGGGCGCCGTGTCTGTGCTCAAGGAGTGTGCCAGGATGAGAGCCGAGGACCCCTCACTGCCCATGTTGGCTGCCAAAGTCTGCATCGGCCAGCTGCACTGGGTGAATGACACACAAACACACACACACGCACTCTTTCTATTTCACGATACATGTACACAACATACCATGCATGCCATCCATACAGGAAGTCTGTCACCATCCAGAATAGCTGCACCCATTATTTCACACTAACAACGCCCTACCCACCCCTCCAATGGGGGGGGGGGGGGTTGGTGTAGGATTAGGAGACGCGTGACGGCATGGCACATCTGTCAGTACAACAGAGGAGCTAGAGATCATGGGTGTCTCGAGAGACTAAGGCGCTTACAGCCGTAATCACAATAGGACACTGTGGGACCACAGAGCAACGAATGACAATACATCTGGACCCAATAACCGACCATGGAAACACATTTGCACTGGGAAGTCTGGGAGTCTGGGACTTTTGGGAGTGATTCGAGGACCTTTGACTCCTACTTGGTTGGAGTGGAGTGACCAATATATATATATACATACATACAGTGGGGTCCAAAATGATTGGCACCCTCGATAAAGACGAGCAAGGACTGTATAAAATAAATAATATTGGGAAATGTTGCACCTTTATACTCCTATCATTATTTTTGCTCGGAGAAAGAGATTTTGTTTAACAAGTATTATTGTAATTTGTTCCATAAAGAGACAGGGTTCAAAATGATTTCACACCCCTGTTTTCAATACCTTTCAGAAGCTCAGGATAATGGCACTGAACCGTTTTCTAAAATATTTCATGGAACTTTGTTGATAGCATCCGTATTCCGAGAAAGAGAGGGATCGCGAGAGAGGAGGAGGATGAAGAGGAGGGAGAGGAGAGCTAGAAAGAGAGGGATCGCGAGAGAGGAGGAGGAGGAGGATGAAGAGCAGGGAGAGGAGAGCTAGAAAGAGAGGGATCGCGAGGGAGGAGGAGGATGAAGAGCAGGGAGAGGAGAGCTAGAAAGAGAGGGATCGCGAGAATTTTAGCTCAGCCCTGCTCAGCCACACTCTGACTGCAGCCTGGCGCTGTTAGAGGGGGACTAATTTGTGAAGCATGAATTGCTATTTGTTAATATCAAACAAATCAGGTAAATACATCATTTTTCTCTCTCAACTCTATAGTGCGTCGTTCTTCACCTGAATCTACAGAGTCCTCCTCACACTAACCATACACTGCCTTTTAGCACTATTTAATGTCATTCTTCCCTCGATGTCATTCTGCCTACCATACAGGCCTTCGGATACGAACTCTCTATGCTATACGAATAGAAAAGCTCACTAAACAAGACAAACTGAACACGCCTTTAAACCCTTGAGCTCACAGTTGGTTCCATAGTAAGTACTTCAGCAGACTAGATACTGTACTTCTAGACACCCATACTGCGTCTGACTGTTATCTCTGCGTGTGTGATAGCTGGAGGAGGCAGAGGCCCTGTCTCAGAGTGTGGTGTCCATGGGAGAGGAGGCGGCAGAGTTCCTGCCCCGTGCGTACCTGACTGTGGGGCTGTGCTGCAGTCTGCAGGCCTCTGACGGTAAGAGACATCACTGCGAGCTGCTGTCGAGGCAGGATAGGTTTCCTGTAGCAAACGGAGTCCCTTGTGCAGATACAGTGAGAAAACGCCCCTTTACAGATCCCACTGAACTCACTTGTCCTGACGATCCATAGTTTTCCTTCCTAATTCCCCATCCCCATCACTCTTTGCCGTCACTAATTCAGAGGTAAACTGTGTATGGATGAATCTGAGGAGTTACTCACGAACAGTCAATGGTGCAAAAGACAGTAGAACTGTGTGAAAAAAAAATACCACGAACCTCATTATAATCTACTATTAGAAAATGTCCACTAAAATGTCTTGTTTTCCACTAATGGATTTGTCCCTCTGTACCTAATCTCTCTCCAGCCACTCTGAAAGCTCAGCGGGATGGGTTCAACAGACGGGCGCTGCAAAATCTGCAAAAGTATGTACCAACTGCCAACCTCTCTCTGTCGGTCTAGGTTGGTCTTAACCTGTGTGTTTGTTTCTGTAGTCAGCGTGCGCTACAGTTTGTGTGTTTATTCTGCTTTGTCAGTGAGTGTGACCTCTTTACTGCAGAGCCTATGCACTGGACCCCAATGATGCTAAGATTGCCCTCTACCTGTCGCTCCAGCTGGCTCTTGTACGGCAGGTCAGTCAGCACGGCCACACACGCACTCACCATTAGGGCTCGTCTTAGTGGTTCTCCATCTTGAATCTTATGCCTCTCTAGTCCTTGGGTTTCTGTTCTTCACTGTGGGTGTGTGTGTGCAGGTGGCAGCTGCCATGGATCCCCTGCAGGTGGCTCTGTCTCTGCATGGGGACGACCTGCACTCTCTCCACCTGCTGACCCTGCTGCTCAGCGCCCAGAAACACCACCAACATGCCCTGGAAACCCTCACACTAGCCCTCAGTCAACACCCCGAGAACTTCAAGTAGTACCCCACTCTCTCCTGTATTCTGTCTGTCTGTCTGTCTGTCTGTCTGTCTGTCTGCCTGCCTGTCTGTCTGCCTGTCTGTCTGTCTGTCTGTTTTATTGTCTGTCTGCCTGCCTGCCTGTCTGTTTTATTGTCTGTCTGCCTGCCTGCCTGCCTGCCTGTCTGTCTGTCTGCTGCCTGCCTGCCTGCTTGCCTGCCTGCCTGCCTGCCTGCCTGCCTGTCTGTCTGTCTGTCTGCCTGCCTGCCTGTCTGTCTGTCTGTCTACCTGCCTGTCTGTCTACCTGCCTGTCTGTCTGTGAGGCCAGCTCCGGTGTGTGTCACCCATACGGGTGCTCTGGACCTTTCTGTGGGGATAGGGTGTCTTACCACGGACGGACACACACACACACACACACACACACACACACACACACACACACACACACACACACACACACACACACACACACACACGCACACTGAAGGCTTTATTTAGACGTGCCAGACCGGGCATCTGCACTGCCGCGGAGACTACCTTTACCCTTTTCACACTGCCGCACTGACTTTACCATGTAGGTTGGTGTTGCAGTACTCCCTCTCTGTTTGAGAAGCAGAACATATTATGCAGTAGTAAACATACACTGACACCCTGCATTATACTCATATGTCACCATGCAATTGACCCGTGCCTCAGTGTTGCCTCTTTCTATTAGAAGAATATGGATATTTGATAGCCACGTGCCATTTATAGTAGGTTGCAGTACCACCTCACCTGAGCGTCTGCAATAACCATCTAATACACGTGTTCTTCACAGAACAACCATTTGGGGTCAGTGTTGGTCTCCATGATCTCAAGAAGAGGCAGAGAGGGACACAGCGAAAAATAGATAAGAGATGCATGAGTGGGATATAGAGAAAGGGAACAGTGAAGGGAGAAGTGGAGTCAAAGAAGGACAGAGAAAATCAAACATGCATTGATATTGTATTTGTGGTTGTATACTGGATCATCTAAAGCGTATATTGTAGCGATCTCTCTACCTCATATTCATATGCGTGCGCACGCACGCACGCACACCCACACACACACACACACACACACACACACACACACACACACACACACACACACACACACACACACACACACACACACACACACACACACACACACACATCTTCTCCATAGAGACACTTGACTGCATTGACCCATTTAAGAGCTCTTTGCCAGGCTCAGCCAATCACAGCCCTCCCTGCGCCAGGAATGCCCATCACCCCGGTAACCATGAGGTCATATCGGTGGAGGGAGCAGTCAACATCAGTTGTTTTTCCACTCAGTTGTTATGGAGAAATAGAGAATGGGTATTTTCAGCCCAGGCAGGGACACATACAGTGCATTCGGAAAGTATTCTGGCCCCTTGAATTTTTCCATTTTGTTACGTTACAGCCATATTCTAAAATGTATTAAATTGTTGTTTTTCCTCAATACCCTATAATGACGAAGCAAAAACGTTTGTTTTTTCTTGGTGCAAATGTATTAAATTAAATTAAACCGAAATAGCACATTTACGTAAGTATTCAGACCCTTTACTCAGTACTTTGTTGAAGCACCTTTGGCAGTGATTACAGCCTCGACTCTTCTTGGGTATGACGCTACAAGCTTGGTACATCTGTATTTGGGAAGTTTCTCCCATTCTTCTCTGCCGTTCCTCTCAAGCTCTGTCAAGTTGGATGGGGAGCGTTGCTAAACAGCTATTTTCAGGTCTCTCTAGAGATGTTCGATCGGGTTCAAGTCCAGTCTCTGGCTGAGCCACTCAAGGACATTCAGAGACTTGTCCCGAAGCCACTCCTGCATTGTCTTGGCTGTGTGCTTAGGGTTGTTGTCCTGTTGGAAGGTGAACCTTGGTCCCAGTCCAAGGTCCTGAGCACTCTGGAGCAGGTTTTCATCAAAGATATCTCTGTACTTTGCTCCATTCATCTTCTCCTCAATCCTGACTAGTCTCTCAGTCCCTGCCACTGAAAAACATCCCCACGGCATGATGCTGCCACCATCATGCTTCACCGTAGGGATGGTTCTCCCATCTCCACAGAGGAACTCTGGAGCTCTGTCGGAATGACCACCGGGTTCTTGGTCATCTCCCTGACCAAGGCCCTTCTCCCCCGATTGCTCAGTTTGGCCGGCCGGCTAGCTTTAGGAAGGGTCTTGGTGGTTCTAAACGTCTCTCGGAGCTCTACAGACAATTCCTTCGACCTCATGGCTTGGTTTTTGCTCTGACATGCACTGTCAACTGTGGGACCTTATATAGACAGGCGTGTGCCTTTCCATAAATTTGTTTTAGAAAAATTCTTATTTTTAAAATAATTTTTATTTCACCTTTATTTAACCAGGTAAGCCAGTTGCGAACAAGTTCTCATTTACAACTGCGACCTGGCCAAGATAAAGCAAAGCAGTGCGACACAAACAGCAACACAGATTTACACATGGAATAAACAAACGTACAGTCAATAACATAATTGATAATTCTATATACAGTGTGTGCAAATGAAGTAAGATTAGGAAGGTAAGGCAATAAATAGGCCGTAGTGGCGAAATAATTACAATTTAGTAAATAAATACTGGAGTGATAGATGTGCAGAAGATGAATGTGCAAGTAGAGATACTGGGGTACAAAGGAGCAAGATAAATAAATACAGAATGGGGATGAGGTAGATTGGATGGGCTATTTACAGATGGGCTATGTACAGGTGCAGTGATCTGTAAGCTGCTCTGATAGCTGATGCTTAAAGTTCGTGAGGGAGATATGAGTCTCCAGCTTCAGTGATTTTTGCAATTCATTCCAGTCATTGGCAGCAGAGAACCGGAAGGAAAGGCGGCCAAAGTAGGAATTGGCTTTTGGGGTGGGGTGCTGCTATGGTGACCAGTGAGCTGAGATAAGGCGGGGCTTTACCTAGCAAAGACTTATAGATGACTTGAAACCAGTGGGTTTGGTGAAGAATATGAAGTGAATATGAAGCGCAGTGGTGGGTAGTATAGGGAGCTTTGGTGTCGAAACGGATGGCACTGTGATAGACTGCATCCAAATCCAAATCATGTCCAATCAATTGAATTTACCACAAGTAGACTCCAATCAATTTGTAGAAACATCTCAAGGATGATCAATGGGAACAGACTGCACCTGAGCTCAATTTCGAGTCTCATAGTGAAGGGTCTGAATACTTATGTAAATAAGGTATTTTTGTTTTTAATTTTTTCAATAAATTTGCTAAAATGTCTAAAAACCTGTTTTCGCTTTGTCATTATGGGGTATTGTGTGAAGACAAATGTAATCCATTTTAGAATAAGGCTGTAACGTAACAAAATGATTTTTTTAAAGTCAAGGAGTCTGAATACTTTCCCAAAGCGTTGTATGTGTGTAGAAATGATGCTGAAGATGTGGTTTGAGCAGGTTGTGTTGAGGGTTTGTGCACGCGTGTGCATGCAAGGTGGCGCTAGTCATAGAATCTCTGCACCACTGTAGCATAGACACTGAATCCTTGTGGTTTCTCGCTCAGTTTCTGTCTTTCATTTTCTCCTAACATACAGCTTTTACACTACAATACATGGACATTGAAAATAATATGCGCGTAGACACTTATTACTGTAGTGTAAACACGCAGATCTCGATTCATTTCTCACGTCTCGTACGCCACGTCCGTAGGTAGCCTCTAAACACAAACGTCTATTCAAGCCATGGTGCCACAGTTCATTTATTAATAGCAGACAGCAATTGGGTGAAACAGTTGACATGTGTGTGCAACCGATGTGAAATGGCTAGCTAGTTAGCGGTGGTGCGCGTTAATAATGTTTCAATCGGAGACATCACTCACTCTGAGACCTTGAAGTAGTTGTTGGCTTTTGTGGAGCGATGGGTAACGATGCTTTGTGGGTGACTGTTGTCGGTGTGTGCAGAGGGTCCCTGGTTCGAGCCCATTTAGGGGCGAGGAGAGGGACATGTGGACATTTTTCTTATATTTGAGACATTTTATTGATCTTTTACCTTAAAATGCAGTAATAGCCTGTTGCATTATTTTTTTTAAATCTTTCTGTCTATGTTTGACATTTTAATCAGCCAGTAAACAGGCGAGCATTTCCAATCTAAATTGAATTCTATCTAGCACAGTGAGAGAGCTGTAGAAAGGGAAAGGGAGAGGGGGAAGGGAGGAGAGAGAGAGAGTAGTTTCACAGTTTGTTCTAAAGAGAATGATTAATCCCAGCCTTTGATTCTGCATTCATCTTGCAGGATGTTAGTGTGTGTGCGTGCGTGTGTGTGCGTGAGTGAGTGCTTGCACACACACACACACACACACAAACACCCAGGAGGAAGCCCACTAACACACGGCACATCACTCCACTACTAAACGCTGCTCGGCACGGGGGCTAATAGGAAACCCTCAGCCCCAACTGGCCCCGCTGACAGGCGTATCCTTAACATCACGTCCCTCAGCAGCAGTTGTCATCCTCATGTCAGATGATCCAGTAGGCATCTCTCCTCCCTCCATCCCCCCATCCCTCCTTCCATCCCCCCAGCCCGTCCGCCCACCCGTGACCAAGTAACGAGCCACATTTCACTGGTAGTTCTTCCCCCGACGAAGGCCGTCTCGCTGCGCTATTGATCGCTAGTGCTGTCTGGCAGCCAGAGATGAGGAGAGGGAGGAATAATTGGAAGAGGCTTCAGTTGGGGGAGCAGTCAGGCAGGCAGGGGAACAGGGAGATAGACAGGAATGGAGACAGACAGGCAAGCAGATAGCCAGAGAGGCAGACAGGGCAGGCAGGAAGACAGCAAGCAGGCACAGACGGGCGTCTCTCGCTCTCTCACACGGTTGAAAGAAGGCCCTAACTCTCTCTCTGTCTCTCTCTTTCTTTTCCCATTACATACTCAACCTCTCCATCTATCACACACAGAGCAGATGACTAGCCCCCACTGTACGTGTGTGTGGAGCCATTGGAAAAACTGAGGGAGCGTCTGTATTTGTCCAGTCTATTTGTCTATTGGTGGACATTGGCCATTGAAACAGGTCTTCCTCCTCACCCATCTGTTGGAGAACAGAGGACCAAAGCTCTATAAACATACAGTGATAAACATGATTATCCTATATGATAGTATTGTCAGGTCCTGGTTGATGTGTCAACAGTATGTGCTGACCTAGCAAACACAGCAATGTTGTGTCAACATTGAGTCTATATTGTGGGGTGGTTGTGTATGTTTGCTGATGTGTTTGGTGCGGGGATTCGAACCGGTTCAGGAATTAGAACCGAAAACTGGAAAATGTCAAAAATAATCCGATCTGGGAATGAAAGTGATCTATGTTGTTCCGGAACAGAACTGTTATTTTAAAAGCAAGCGAACTGGTTAATAACGTTATTTTACAATCTGGGCATTTTTTTTCAGTCCCACAAAAAAAACGCAACAAGCCCTCCCTCTGTCACTCAACATATTCCAGTGTCTGCCAGCCAGCTGAAAATCTTTGCCATTGTGTGTGCAGGCTACCTGCCCCTCCCCCTCTGAAGCATCGCTGTAGCCTACTGACGTTACAAACGTGATTCAGGAATTAGGGAGAGATTTTTAATTTGAGAACAATGCATGGATACATTTTTTCAATGCTAGTTACAGATATTCAGTGGTGGGAAAAGTACCTAATTATCATACTTGAGTAAAAGTAAAGATACCGTAATAGAAAGTTACTCAAGTACAAGTGAAAGGCAGCGAGTAAAATACTACTTGAGTAAAAGTCTAAAAGTATTTGGTTTTAAATATACTTCAGTATTAAAAGTAAATGTAATTGCTAAAATATACTTTAGTATCAAAAGTAAAAGTATAAATAATTTAAAATTCCTTATATTAGGCAAAGCAGATGTCACCATTTACTTTTTTACATTTACGGATAGCCAGGGACACACTCCAACACTCAGACATTATTTACAAAAGATGCATGTATTTAGTGATTCCGCCAGGCCTGAGGCAGTAGGGATGACCACATGTTCTCTTGATAAGTGCTTGAATTTGACAATTGTCCTGTCCTGCTAAGCATTCAAAGTGTAACAAGTACTTTTGGTTGTCAGGGAAAACTTAAAAAGTACAATATTTTCTTCAGGAATGTAGTGACGTAAAAGTTGTCAAAAATATAAATAATAAAGTACAGATTGAAAAGAACTACTTAAGTAGTACTTTAAAGTATTTTTTACCTTAGTACTTTACACCACTGCAGATACTATAGTTATCACGTTTCACATTGGATTTATTTACTACAAAAAAAGTAAGACGTATTTCTTATTCTGGTGACGCTCTGTACACACAAGCTTGTTAGCTAGCTAGCTAGCTCTGGTCCGTCCAAATCTCTGACGTTCAAAGACATTCGAAGTTCCTCCATAGAAGCCGGTCCTCCGTAGGTATAATTCTGTGAGCCTAATAAAGATAATGCATGTCATCATCACAAGATACCCAGGGCTTCGGCCAAGCCTTGTCTGTTCATTGCGCATGTCAACAACTATTGATTGTATCAATGTGGTAAGTGCTAATGGTGTACTAATTGATGTATGCTGTATTGTTGTGTTAATATCCTCCTTGTCACTCAGCCTGCTGTTCACTAAGGTGAAGCTGGAGGAGGCTCTGCATGGGCCAGGTATAGCACTCCAGACCTGCCAAGACATGCTGCAGCTCTTGCAGAGGCGCTATGACTTCATACGCACCAGGTACGTGGATGTTTCTGCCTGTCTGTCTCTCTGTTTGTGTACATGTTGTGTTTGTTACACGTGGGTGCGTCCGTTCCGTGCATGTGTGTGGGTGTCTGTGTCTTGTGTGTATAATAGGGACGATACCAGTATCGTAACGCTCCTTAGTATCGTGGCCAGGAAACAAAACACGAAGCAGATTTATCTTCATTAGGAAAACAGCCCAAATGTTGGAAACAAACAGTCTCCAGAGTCACATTTTTATTTATTTTCCAAACAATAGCACACAATATTTTATATACAGCAGTTTAGGTCTGAGTTAGTTCTGCTTCCAGTTTTCATAATTTCCATGGGAAAAAAATATTATAATACTTGTATTCTCCCAGGCCGAGTGTATAACATGCTTGTATTTGCGTGTGTTTTGTACATGCGTGCATGAGTGACTGTGCGTGCATGTGTCTACTGCACTATGGGTGCATGTCTGTGTAATGCCTGCTGCTGTGTGCTCAGCGGGAGCTTCATAAGATGCTGTGTATTGATTAGCTGTCATGTGGTGTTGCAGTGAGGGGGATGACAGCAGCAGTATCCACCCACCAGAGCCACTTCCCCTCAGCCACAAACCCAGCGGTCTCCACCTCACCCTGCCAGACTTCCAGGACTCTGAGACTGGTGTGTATACTGTACACAGGCTCTTGGGAGTGTACTGATGTTTATCTAACCTTGTCTCCTTGAGCATAAAAGCTATTTTGCAAGAGAGACCAGAATTTGCATCTTTACCAAATACCACCTGCTGTTTTGTAAATTAGGGGGTTTTCGTGCATGTGTACTGATTGAGAATGAGAACTGTTCCTGGACCAGATTGAGTGTGTATGAGGATACATATATCATATCATCATTCTGTTTTACTGTATGTGTGCTGAGTCTCCACTTTTCCTGGATCAGGCTCAGTGTGTATGTGTACTGACTGAGTATCAGTTCTTCCTGGATCTCAGGCTCTATGTGTATGTGTACTGACTGAGTATCAGTTCTTCCTGGATCAGGCTCTGTGTGTATGTGTACTGACTGAGTATCAGTTCTTCCTGGATCAAGCTCAGTGTGTATGTCTACTGACTGAGCATCAGTTCTTCCTGGATCAGGCTCTGTGTGTATGTGTACTGACTGAGTATCAGTTCTTCCTGGATCAGGCTCTGTGTGTATGTGTACTGACTGAGTATCAGTTCTTCCTGGATCAGGCTCAGTGTGTATGTGTACTGACTGAGTATCAGTTCTTCCTGGATCAGGCTCAGTGTGTATGTGTACTGACTGAGTATCAGTTCTTCCTGGATCAGGCTCTATGTGTATGTGTACTGACTGAGTATCAGGTCTTCATGGGTCAGGTTTACTGTGTATGTTAGTGTATAATGTGTGTGTGTGTGCTGATTGTCAGCTCTCTCTGGGTCAGGTTCTCAGAGTGGTCCGTCCCTCGCTGCGTCTCGTTTGGGGCAGGCCACTTCAGAGGTGTCAGCCATCAGCTCCGCCCACAGACAGGGTCCCGCCTACATCTGGACCACCCTGGAGCGCATCTGGCTGCAAGCAGGTACTACTACACTCCAGTGTACACTGGAGTCGGCTAGGAAAAGTGTGTGCTTCTTAACTACTGAAATTAGCTACAGGAGGGAGTGCAGACTCTACCCCCGGAGTGTACACTCTAGTGCTGGAGGTACTAGTGTACACTCCACTGGAGTTAGCTAGAGGGTATCCTACCCTATAATTGCGACCTGAGCAGAGAGAAAGGCCGCCATTATAACATTGGATGAGTTAGGGTCGAGTCCACCATGTAGGATTTTAACCTTTAGACTGAACCTTTACATTTTTTCACTGCAAAACCCACTGAACTCTCTAGATTACATCACATATCACACTGGTGTGTATACTGTATACTTGACTTGGAAGAGTTGCAGTGTTAGATAGCCATAGCCAGCTAGCTAACATAAATAGCATTCTTCTCTGTATTAGCTAAGTGACAGGTAAACTAAGAAGAAAAATACTACAAATATAGCTAGCTCTCTCTGCTGCTGCTTCTCCTTAATTTTGAAGAAAGGAATTTGTCTTCCTCCGAGTCAACTACCCACCACACGTTTTGCACAGCAGTGCTAGCTAGCAGTAGCTTTTGTTTTCAGTACTAGATTCATTATCTGATCCTATGATTGGATGGACAAGATGTTAGTTCATACTGCAAGAGCTCTGATAGGTGGGTGGACGTCCTCCGGAAGTCGTCATAACTGTGTAAGTCTATGAAAGGGGGTAAGAACCATGGTGCTACCCAAGAGGGTGTTGTTGAGGCTACTGTAGGCTACCTTCATTGCAAAACAGTGTTTTAATCAGTTATTTGGTGACGTGACTATATTTAGGATAGTTTTATCTGAAAAAGGATCAAATATATATATTTTTAAAATTGATTTACTGAGTAGGAGTGTCCTTGTCTTCCTCCTATGAGGAGCCTCCACTTACTGTAACTTCCTGCCCAAAATCTCACATCATGATTGGTCAAATAGTCAGGCAGCACAAACATACACACACACAGCACTGCTCTTCTCCTCAGGACAGGACATAGGAAACAATCAGCATGACCTGGCTCCATACTGGCTCCACACACACACACACACACACACACACACACACACACACACACACACACACACACACACACACACACACACACACACACACACACACACACACACACACACACACACACACACACACGGGCACACATGTATGCATGTATGCGCGCACAGACACAGCCACTATGAATGATTAATTTATATTATTGGTGTTGTTCATTTTGGTGAGAGTCCAGGTGAGGAATATGAAAAATAGTTTATATAACAGGGGATAATGCTTCGAATAACTATTCTTTCCCCGAATTAAAATAGGGATCCTAAATAGCCTTTTTTATCTTTCTGACTAATGTTATATGAGTGTATAATAGCGTGCACACAAAGCTCCCATCTAGCTCCCATCTGTGCCCACTTCAAAAAACAGATAAACAAACATTTATTCAGTCTGTCTCTCACACACACAGACACATACACACATGGGTATGCATCCACAGACACACACACTTTACTGGGCTAGTGCACATACATGCCTTTGGAAAGTATCCATACCCCTCGACTTATTCCACATTTTGTTGTGTTACATCCTGAATTCAAAATGGATTAAATATATATTTTTTGTTGCCCATCTACACCCAATACCCCATAATGATGGTGAAAACATGTTTTTAGACATTTCTGCAACTGTATTGAATACAGAATCATCTCATTTACATAAGTATTCACACCCCTGAGTCAACACATTGTAGAAGCACATTTGCCAGCTGTCACGCCATGGCCATAGTTTACTTTGTATGTTTCTAAGTTTTGATTGGTCAGGGTGTGATCTGAGTGGGCATTCTATGTTGGATGTCTTGTTTGTCTATTTCTGTGTTTGGCCTGATATGGTTCTCAATCAGGGGCAGGTGTTGGTCATTGTTTCTGATTGGGAACCATATTTCGGTAGCCTGGGTTTCACTGTGTGTTTGTGGGTGATTGTTCCTGTCTCTGTGTTTTGCACCAGATAGGGCTGTTTAGGTTTTTGCATGTTTGTTATTTTGTTAGTTTATTCGTGTATAGTCTCTCTATTTAAATAAAACGAATCACAACCACGCTGCATTTTGGTCCGCTCCTCCTTCTACAGACGAAAGCCGTGTTAGAATCACCCAACACAACAGGACCAAGCGGCGTGGTAACAGGCAAAAGCAACAGCAGGAGCAACAAAAGAAGGAATGGACATGGGACGATGAATTAGACGGAGAAGAACCCTGGGCTCAGCCTGGAGAATATCGCCGCCCCAAGGAAGAACTGGAGGCGGAGAAAGCGGAGAGGCGTCGGTATGAGGAGGCAGCACGGCGAAGCGGATGGAAGCCCGAGAGTCAGCCCCAAAAATGTATTGGGGGGGCTCAGGGAGAGTGTGGCAGAGTCAGGAGTCAGACCTGAGCCCACTCTCCCTGTTTATCGTGAGGAGCCAAGGAGGAGACCAGAACCAGAGCCGGTGTTGGAGGTGAGTGAAACAGAGACTGTGAAGGAGTTAATGGGGAAATTGGAGGAGAGAGTAATGAGGGAGTTGCTGTGTTGGTGCTTTAAATATGGAATTTGCCCGACGGAGCGTGTCGGGATTTGATGGCACCTGGGTCAGCGCTCCATACTCGTCCTGAGGTGCGTGTTAGTCGGCTGGTGAAGTTGGTGCCAGCCTCACGCACTAGGCCTCCTGTGCACCTCCCTAGCCTTGCATGTCCTGTGCCAGCACTGCTCTCAAGATCTCCAGTACGCCTTCACGGTCTAGCCCATCCTGTGCCACCTCCACACACCAGCCCTCCGATGGCAGCTCCCCGCACCAGGCTTCCTGTGCGTGTCCTCGGCCCAGTACCACCAGTGCCAGCACCACGCATCAGACCTACAGTGCGCCTCGCCTCTCCAGCGCTGCCGGAGCCTTCCTCCTCTCCTGCGCTGCCGGAGTCTCCCGCCTGTTCAGCGCAGCCAGAGCCTTCCTCCTCTCCTGCGCTGCTGGAGTCTCCCGCCTGTTTAGCGCTGCCAGAGCCTTCCGCCACTACAGTGTTGCTGGAGTCTCCGGCCTGTTTAGCGCAGCCAGAGCTGCCAGCCTGCATTGAGCAGCCAGAGCTGCCAGCCTGCATGGAGCAGCCAGAGCTGCCAGCCTGCATGGAGCAGCCAGAGCTGCCAGTCTGCATGGAGCAGCCAGAGATGACAGTCTGCATGGAGCTGCCAGTCTGCATGGAGCTGCCAGTCTGCAAGGAGCTGCCAGTCTGCAAGGAGCTGCCAGAGCTGCCAGTCTGCATGGAGCAGCCAGAGCTGCCAGTCTGCATGGAGCCGCCAGAGCCGCCAATCTGCATGGAGCAGCCAGAGCCGCCAGTCAGCATGGAGCAGCCAGAGCCGCCAGTCAGCATGAAGCAGTCAGAGCTGCCAGTCAGCATGGAGCAGCCAGAACAGTCAGTCTGCCAGGATCCGCCAGTCAGCCAGACTCCTCCAGATCCGCTAGTCAGCCAGACTCTTCCAGATCTGCCAGTCAACCAGATCTGCCAGTCAACCAGATCTGCCAGTCAACCAGACTCTTCCAGATCTGCCAGTCAGCCAGACTCTTCCAGGTCTGCCAGTCAGCCAGACTCTTCCAGGTCTGCCAGTCAGCCAGACTCTTCCAGATCTGCCAGTCAGCCAGACTCTTCCAGATCTGCCAGTCAACCAGACTCTTCCAGATCTGCCAGTCAACCAGACTCTTCTAGATCTGCCAGTCAACCAGACTCTTCTAGATCTGCCAGTCAGCCAGACTCTTCCAGATCTGCCAGACTCTTCCAGATGCGCCAGTCAGCCAGACTCTTCCAGATTCGCCAGTCAGCCAGACTCTTCCAGATTCGCCAGTCAGCCAGATTCTTCCAGATCCGCCAGCCAGCCAGGATCTGCCAGAGCCTTCCTCCTCTCATGTGCTTCCGGGGTCTCCCGCCTGTCCGGCGCTGCTGCCGGGGTCTCCCGCCTGTCCGGCGCTGCTGCCGGGGTCTCCCGCCTGTCCGGCGCTGCTGCCGGGGTCTCCCGCCTGTCCGGCGCTGCTGCCGGAGTCTCCCGCCAGTCCGGCGCTGCTGCCGGAGTCTCCCGCCTGTCCGGCGCTGCTGCCGGAGTCTCCCGCCTTTCCGGCGCTGCTGCCGGAGTCTCCCGCCTTTCCGGCGCTGCTGCCGGAGTCTCCCGCCTGTCCGGCGCTGCTGCCGGAGTCTCCCGCCTGGCCGGCGCTGCTGCTGGAGTCTCCCGCCTGGCCGGCGCTGCTGCCGGAGTCTCCCGAGCTGCCCCTCTGTCCCGAGCTGCCCCTCTGTCCCGAGCTGCCCCTCTGTCCCGTGTTGTTAAGTAGGGTTGCCGTGGCTGGTAGGTCACGGAAGCGGACAAGGTGGGGGAAGACTGCGGTGAAGTGGGGGCCACGTCCAGCACCAGAGCCGCCACCGCGGACAGATGCCCACCAGACCCTCCCCGATAGGTTCAGGTTTTGCGGCCGGAGTCCGCACCTTGGGGGGGGGGTACTGTCCCGCCCTGGCCATAGTTTACTTTGTATGTTTCTATGTTTTGATTGGTCAGGTTATGGTCCGAGTGGGCATTCTATGTTGGATGTCTTGTTTGTCTATTTCTGTGTTTGGCCTGATATGGTTCTCAATCAGGGGCAGGTGTTAGTCATTGTCTCTGATTGGGAACCATATTTAGGTAGCCTGGGTTTCACTGTGTGTTTGTGGGTGATTGTTCCTGTCTCTGTGTTTTGCACCAGATATGGCTGTTTAGGTTTTTGCACGTTTGTTATTTTGTTCGTTTATTCGTGTATAGTCTCTCTATTTAAATAAAACGAATCACAACCACGCTGCATTTTGGTCCGCTTCTCCTTCTACAGACGAAAGCCGTGACACCAGCGATGTGAGTTTTTCTAGGTCTGGATCATTTCTTGGTCTCTCCACATCTGGATAATGCAAAATTTGCCCATTATTATTTTCAAAATTCTTCAAGTTCTGTCAAATTGGTTGTTGGTCATTGCTAGAGAATCATTTTCAGGTCTTGCCATAGATTATCAAGTAGATTTAAGTAAAAACTAACTCGACCACTCAGGAACAGTCACTGTGTTCTTGGTAAGCAACTCCAGTGTAGACTAGGCCTTGTGTTTTTGTCCTGCTGGACGGTGAATTAATCTCCCAGTGTCTGGACGAAAGCAGATTGAAGCAGGTTTTCCTCCAGGATTTTTCCTCAGCTTGGCTCCATTCCATTTCTTTTTTATCCTGAAACTCTCCAATCCTTAACTATTACTACTATTATATACTCATAACATGATATCCATAACACTACAAATACCTAGGTGTCTGGATAGACTGTAAACTCTCCTTCCAGACCCACATTAAGCATCTCCAATCCAAAATTAAATCTAAAATCGGATTCCTATTTCACAAAAAAGCATCCTTCACTCATGCTGCTAAAAACATACCCTCGTAAAACTGACCAATCTACCGATCCTCGACTTTGACGATGTCATTTACAAAATAGCCTACAACACTCTAATCAACAAATTGGATGCAGTCTATCACAGTGCCATCCGTTTTGTCACCAAAGCCCCATAGACTACCCACCACTGCGACCTGTACGCTCTCATTGGCTGGCCCTCGCTTCATATTCGTCACCAAACCCACTGGCTCATCTACAAGTCTTTGCTAGGTAAAGCTCCGCCTTATCTCAGCTCACTGGTCACCATAGCAGCACCCACCCGTAGCACGCGCTCCAGCAGGTATATCTCACTGGTCACCCCCAAAGCCAATTCCTCCTTTGGCTGCCTTTCCTTCCAGTTCTCTGCTGCCAATGACTGGAACGAACTGCAAAAATCACTGAAGCTGGAGAGATCTCCCTCTCTACCTTCAAGCACCAGCTGTTAGAGCAGTTCACAGATCATTACACCTGTACATAGCCCATCTGTAAATAGTCCATCCAACTACCTCATCCCCATACTGTATTTATTTATCTTGCTCCTTTGCACCCCAGTATCTCTATTTGCACATTGATCTTCTGCACATCTATCACTCCAGTGTTTAATTGGTATATTGTAATTACTTTGCCACCATGGCCAATTTATTGCCTTACCTCCCTTATCTTACCTCATTTGCACACACTGTATATAGAATTTTTCTACTGTATTATTGACTGTATGTTTACGTATTCCATGTGTAACTCTGTGTTATATGTGTCGAACTGCTTTGCTTTATCTTGGCCAGGACGCAGTTGTAAATGATAACTTGTTCTCAACTCGTCTACCTGCTTAAATAAAGGTGAAATAAAATAATAAATGATGCAACCTCCACTTGAAAATATGGAGAGTGGTACATAGTAATGTGTTGTATTGGATTTGCCCCAAATATAAAACGTTGTATTCAGGACAAAAAGTGAATTGCTTTGACAATTTGTTTGCTGTATTACTTTAGTGTCTTGTTTCAGACAGGATGCATACTTTGGAATATCTTTTCACTGTGTCAATTAGGTTAGTAATAAGGAGTAACCATGATGTTGTTTACCATCCTCAGTTTTCTCCTATCACAGCCATTGAACTAATTAACGGTTTTAATATCACCATTGGCCTCATGGTGAAATCCCTGAGCTGTTTCTATCCTCTCTGGCAACTGAGTTAGGAATGACACCTGTATGCTTCTCACCCATGTACACACAATACTCCATAAAACATGTTTTTTGAGATTTTTCCAAATGTATTGAAAATTAAATACAGAAATATATAATTTACATAAGTATTCACACCCCTTTGCTATTACACAAATTGAGCTCAGGTGCATCCAATTTACTTTGATCATCCTTGAGATGTCACAACAACTTGATTGGAGTCCACCTGTGACCAATAACATTTTTTGGACATGATTAAGAAAGAAACACACCTGTCTACACTGAGTGTAGAAAACATTAGGAACACTTTCCTAATATTGAGTTGCACCCACTTTTGCCCTCAGAACAGCCTCGCTTCGTCGGGGCATGGACTGCACAAGGTGTCTAAAGCTATCCACAGGGATGCTGGCCCACGTTGACTTCACAATCCCTCTACAGTTGTGTCACGTTCACTGGATGCCCTTTGGGTGGTGGACCATTATTGATACACATGGGAAACTGTTGAGCATGAAAAACACGGCAGAGTTGCAGTTCTTGACACGTCTCAATTGTCTCAAGGCTTATAAATCATTCTTTGACGTGTCTCCTCCCCTTCATCTACACTGATTTGTAGTGGATTTAACAAGTGACTTCAGTAAGGGATCATAGCTTTCACCTGGAGTCACCTGGTCAGTCTATGTCATGGCAAGAGCAGTGTAAGATCCCACAGTTGACATTACATGTCAGAGCAGAAACTATACCATGAAGTACAAGGAATTGTCTGTAGATCTCAGAGAAATAATTGTGATGGGGCATATGTCTGGGGAAGGGTATAAAACCATTTGCAAAGTGTTGAAAGTTTCCAAGAGAACAGTGGTCTCATCGTTGAGAAATTGAAAAAATATGGAACTACCCAGACTCTGCCTGGAGCTGGCCATTTGACCAAACTGAACAACCGGGCAAGAAGGACCTTGGTCAAAGAGGTGACCAAGAATCCAATGACCACTCTGACAGAACTACAAAGTTCCTTTGATAAGATGGGGTAAACCTGCCAGAGGGACAACAGTCTCTACACCAATTCAACAATCTGGACATTATGGGAGAGTGGGCAGATGGAAGCCACTCCCGAGAAAAGGCACATGACAGCACGCCTAGAGGTTGCAAAAGAAAGGCACATGACAGACTCCGAGCATAAGGTAAAATATTCTGTGGCCTGATGAGACAAAAATGGAAGTATTTGACCTGAATGCAAAGTGCTATGTCTGGATACAACCAGGCACAGCTCATCACCCGTCTAACACAATCCCTACTGTGAAACATGGTCGTTGCAGCATTATGCTATGGCGATGCTTTTCAGTGGCAGGGACTGGGAGACTGGTAAGTATAGAGGTAACAATGAATGGAGCCAAATACAGGAAAATCCTTGATGAGAACCTGCAAATGACCTTATACTGGGGCGAAGATTTACGTTCCAACAGGACAATTTCTCCAAGCATACAGTCAAAGCAATGCTGGAATGGCTTCAGAACAATAAGTCCTTAAGTTGCTGTGCCAAACCCCAGACTTGAATCTCATTGAAAATCTGTGGAAAGACTTGAAGATTGCTGTTTACCGCCGCTCCCCATCTAACTTAGCAGTGCTTGAGAAAATTTGCAAGGACGAATGGGAGAAAATCCCCAAATCCAGATGTGCAAAGCTGATACTGACACACCCAAGACAACTCAACACTGTAATCGCTCCCAAAGTGCTTCTACAGAGTATTGACTTGGGTGTGAATAGTTATGTAAATAAGATATTTCTGTATTTAATTTTCAATTAGCTAATATTTCTAAAACGTGTTATGGTGTGTATTGTATGTATAAAAATATATTTAAAAAATCTATTTTCAATTCAGGCTGTAACACAACAACATGTGGAATAGGTCAAGGGGTATGAATTCTTTCTGAAGGTGCAGTATATAATTCCCTATTTCTTCTAAAATAAGTTGAAATGGAAAAAATATTTTGGTCTTAACATTGGATTTTCTAAATTGTAGAAACAATGTTATTTTTTGTAAACTTAAATTCTAAAACAATTGGAAATTAACTTTTCTTCCACTTTGACATTACATAGTTTTTTGTGTGTAGATTCTGTGTTTTAAATCCATTTCAATGCCCCTTTGTAACCCAACAAAATGTGGAGAAAGTAATGTGGTGTGAATACTTTATAAAGGCACTGTACAATTTCACGTTCATTTAGTCAACGTTAAAAATATTAAAATCCCAAAATGCCCTTTTTTTGACGTTGTTCATTTGAATACATATTGTTTTGAACTGTACAAGTACATCACATTTCCAGATTAGTCTCTACTAATTCTGAAGGTATGATACATGTTATGAGTACCACCAACACACTGAATGGGAAAATGGATTCAAAAGGGAACTCCCTCTGCTGGTGACTTGCTGAATGTGAAATCCTAGAGGAGCGCTGTGAATGATTAATGACCTATAATGTAAATGTATAATATGGGTTATATCATTACAGGACCAGAAAATGTCACGTGTTTAAAAAGTATATTGTCACAAACAATATGTTAAAAAATAAACTAAATAAAAAAATAGTCGTTTTGAGATATTAGTACTTGTTATATTGAATAAATTAATGTTAATGTGTATTTCAGAATCTAGACATACTTCATTTTTGAGAGAACACTATAGGTAGTATAATGACACCAAGATGTTGCCTGTATCACGTACCATTAACAGATCATTATGTCTTACATGTATAGGTCTAAAATGGGATTACAATGGTTTGTGATACAAATGTAAAAAGAATGTCAAACATCCTTCCTCCCAATGTAGTTCCTATGGAAGAATTGCCAGAACATTCTGAGATACCCAAAATATTTTCCACTCTCGCTGGCGTGGAACCGCTGCAGTTGTAAATATTGTAAATGAGTATAAGTTCTCAATCAACTTACCTGGTAAAATGAAGAGAAATGAAACGAGAATCATTTATGTCGAACAACGCTGGCCAAGCAGGTGGGGATGTGACGTGTCGGCCTGACTTTATCTGCACGTACTGTACTGCTTACTGTCCCATCCGGTGCTCATGCTCTCCCCCTCCCCCCAATCCCTCTCTCTCTCTGTGTCTCTCTTATCCCCTCCTCTATCTCCCGTAGGAGAGTTGTTCATGGCAGACGGACGTGTGAAGGAGGCCCAGTTCTGTGTTCAGGAGGCAGCGGTGCTCTCTCCCAACTCCCACTCTGTGCTGCTGCTGAGGGCCCGGCTGGCCGAGCTCAAAGGGAACCAGGACGAGGCCAAGAGCTTCTATGACGAAGCCCTGGCCATCCACCCCAATGGACACCGCATACTGCTGCACCTGGTGAGAGAGACACAGGCGCACACACACAGGTTTGATGAGACACACACACACACACACAGTCCAGATGAGAGTCACACACACAAAGGCCTGGGGCACATCAACAGACCTATTATCATCAGTAATGGCAGATTACCATCCCCAAACTTACCTGTGAGCCATAGCACTCTGTAAGAAAGGGTCCAATCGTAAAGATTCCCAGACCTACCTCATCTCCTGATCTCTTTCTAACTTCTACTCTCTGCTGACCCCCCTCTACTTTCTCTCTTCTCTCCCATCTGTGCTGACCCAGTGGATTAATCAGAGCAGCTCTGACCCCTCTCTGTTGTCATGGTGAAAGACTAGAGAACTAGAGAATGTGAACTCTCCCATTACCCCACATGCCGGCTCCATAGTCACCATACATTGGTTGTGATGCCGTAAATGCTTCTCTGACTTAAAACAGTGGCTGCAGTGTGACCACATAAGGGCTCTCTCTCGCTCTTTGTGTGTGTGTCTGTGTGTGTGTGTGTGTGTGTGTGTGTGTGTGTGTGTGTGTGTGTGTGTGTGTGTGTGTGTGTGTGTGTGTGTGTGTGTGTGTGTGTGTGTGTGTGTGTGTGTGTGTGTTGGGAGTACACAGCCCCCATGGGGTAAGAGAGGGTGCTTCTCTCTTCCATATTTGGCCAGTGGGAGTACCAATCCCTGGGGTGATGAGGAGCTGAAACACAGCCAGCTGGCACTGGCCCACTCTGGATCTCTCCTACGACAGATGTGTCACTGTGTGTGTATGTGTGCGTCTGTGCTTGTGTGTAAGCAGAACAGCATATTATGTGGAGTATGGTCAATCATGCTTGCTCCAATCCAAGTATTACCAACCCAGCACCAATAGTGTGTTTGCTCCTCTCTCTGCCTGTACCAATTTTCTCTAATGAGGGTTTTGGTGTTCGTCCGAACCTCCCATCCCTTAACCCCGGGGGCCGTTTTAACATGGTCCTGTTCTTTGTTTTATGAGCTTAATTTACAAGCAAGCTAATAATAACTTGGTTTAACGAGCTACGGTAATTAGCAATGTAGGTATCACAGCACCGTTAGCGCATGTTCTCCAGACTCGCTCTTCTTCTCTTCGCTCGCTGCCTAGCAACAGCTCATTTCCTCCATCTTTCTGGGTGTTAGGACCCAAAAATATACTCCCTCAACTCCCCCATAAAACTGTGTTATACAGTGATGATGTAATCTGTGTTCAACATAACCAGCGGGTTACGGTCTCACACCAAGGACGAGGATTAACCAGACAGTGATTTTATTCAATTCACTAGGTCTATGCAGTATTTATAACCAGCACAGGACCTTACAGTGATGAGAAGAACATTGTTTGTCAGCCCTACATCTGTTCTCACACCACTTGCCACAGGAACATGAGAAGGGGAGTATGAGTCAAGGAACAGATATTTAGAAAACCCGATAGCGTTATGAGAGTGGATCACACTTTCTCATGTTATCACACACACTCGTGTGTGTGTGTGTGTGTGTGTGTGTGTGTGTGTGTGTGTGTGTGTGTGTGTGTGTGTGTGTGTGTGTGTGTGTGTGTGTGACTAAATGTGTGTAGGATGTGTATGTAATGTATGTGACGTGTGTGTGTGTGTGATACATTATGAAAGCCAGTGTGGTATGACTCATCCCCAGGGCTAGTTGGATGAGTGTATTTTTGGATGGGTAGTGATGGCTAGGTTGGGAAGCCAGTGGATCTGAGCTGAGCTGTGTAGCCTTCCCTGCACTGCCTTCTTCCTGACTCTGCTGTTAAATGATTCTCACCACCACTCTCAACATCCTCCACATTCCAGCACCTCTGCTCCTCTCCTCTGCTTGGCCTGCTGCTTTGCTGTGAGTCAGTTGGCTACACATAGGTCTCTTCTCACTGAACCGGCTGCTCTCTTCCTCCTCATACTCTCTGTCTCTTTCTCTTGTTCTTCTACTCACACACGTACACACACATTCACAGACAGATACAGACACTCGTGTACAAACACACAGTCAAGGACAATGACTTAATCTCATAGAATTAACTGTGTTCCAGTGATCAAATGGCCCTCTCTCTCTTTCCTCCCTCCTTTTCTTCCTCTCTATCTCTCTTCTCTCTCTGTATGGGGGAGGCTGGCAGCTGATTTGATAATGCAAATACATTATTTATAACACTTCGCGCCTTCTTTGGCTCTTTATGGGATTGCCTAGCAACCAGGGAAATATATTCTATTGAGCAAGACCTCTGATAACCAGATAGAAATGAATATAGGAGGAAGGGAGTTGACTTGTTTGCATGTGTTCACCCCTTTCTCTCTCTTTCATTCTCTCTCTTCTCTCTCTCTCTGTTTGTTTTCCCTCCCTCTCTTTCCTTCTCCCATTCCTTCTCTCTCTTTCATTCTCGCTCTCTCTCTCTCTGTTTGTTTTCCCTCTCTCTCTTTCCTTCTCCCATCCCTTTCTCTCTCTTTCATTCTCTCTCTCTCTCTCTCTGTTTGTTTTCCGTCCGTCTCTTTCCTTCTCCCATCCATTTCTCTCTTTCATTCGCTCTTTCTCTCTGTTTGTTTTCCCTCCCTCTCTTTCCTTCTCCCATCCCTTTCTCTCTCTTTCATTCTCTCTCTCTCTGTTTGTTTTCCCTCCCTCTCTTTCCTTCTCCCATCCCTTTCTCTCTCTTTCATTCTCTCTCTCTCTCTGTGTTTGTTTTCCCTCCCTCTCTTTCCTTCTCCCATCCCTTTCTCTCTCTTTATCTGAATGGGTATGCATTTGAGAGATTGGATTCACTTGTGTATTATTGACTGTTGACACAAGGCGTCTCATATCCGTGGCCCGGCCTGGCTGTGTGTCAGATCACGGGCAGGTTAGTCTCCTTCTGATGCACTCTGAGTCTGGCGAGCGAGACTACGGTCATGCGAGCAGGCAGTGGGACAGGGAGGGGGAGATGAAGACCAGTGATAGAGACAGGGCTATTAGGGATAACTAAGGCTACCAGGGATAGGGATTTTAGGGATAGGGCAGGGGTTTTCAAACTTTTCTTGCCCAGGACCCCTGCCCAGGTAAACCGGCGACCCAGGGACCCCCATCAAATGTTAGCAGAAAATATATAATCACATCTTTTCTCATCATCTGGTGAATGATCATGGTAAGTAGAAGTAATCAACGTTTTAAAATGAATACTTTTGGTCGACAGATTCCTTATCTTGACCTCCCCACAGTTCATTGGAAGGAGGGAGTGTAAAACTCTTAACAAAGTATTAAGTAGAAAGGTACCATGGTAGCGTAGAGAAAAGTTTTGAAGCTAATTTCCTGCACTTCTATGCATTTTGCCATGGCTAATTCCTCTACTCAAACATTACAACAAACTCAATAGACATGTGGCCTGAATACCTGTTTTTTTAGAATTTTTTAATTATTTATTATTTGATTGTTAGTTATCAAACATTTTATTATTTCAAAAGATATACTTGTCACGATGTACCAAGGTGGGTGGAATCAGGAGCAGAGAGCAGGTTTCAGTGATTTGACAGTTTATTCTCCGATGCACAAAAGACGACGGTCAACCCAACACACAGGGTGAATAATCCAACACAGGATCATAATAGACCGGAGAATAAAAACACAAGTACTCCACCAAATGACATGAAGACAAAAACAATCCCGCACAAAACAAGGGCGGGACAACCTACTACATATAAGGACACTAATTAACTAAAATAAACACAGGTGAAACCAATCAGACAAAACCAACAGACAAACGAAAAAGGGATCGGTATTGGCTAGTAAAGGGATCGGTATTGGCTAGTAGGACGGTGACGACGACCGCCGAGCACCGCCCGAACAGGCAGGAGAGCCAACCTCGGCGGAAGTCGTGACATAGGACCGCAGAAACCTGCCCACATCCTGATTTACGCGCTCCACCTGCCCATGGTAACCTAACACACACTCAAAAGGGGACAAGTTAGTTGAGGAGTGGCGTAGGGAGTTCTGAGCTAGTTCAGCCCAGGGAACACCTTGCCCACTCACCAGGCCGGTACTGGCAATAGGAAGTTAGAAACCGGCCCATGAACCTGCCCATTGCTCTCGGGGTGAAAAAACCTGAGGTTAAGCTGACCGAGACCCCCAGTCTCTCCATAAACGCCCTCCACACTCTGGACGTGAATTGGTGACCCCGATCAGAAACAATGTCCTCAGGCACCCCATAGTGCCGGAAGACATGGGTAAACAAGGCCTCTGCAGTCTGCAGGGCCGTAGGGAGACCGGGCAACGGGATGAGATGACAGGACTTAGAAAACCGATCCACAACGACCAGGACCTTAGTACTTCCCTGGGATGGGGGAAGGTCGGTAAGAAAATCCACCGATAAGTGTGTCCACGGCCGTTGTGGAATGGGGAGGGGTTGTAATTTCCCTCTAGGCAGGTGCCGAGGAGCCTTGCTCTGAGCACACACTGAGCAGGAGGAGACATAAAATCTCACGTCTTTAGCCAGCGTGGGCCACCAGTATCTCCCTCTCAGACTCCGCACTGTCCTCTCGATGCCCGGATGACCCGAGGAGGGGAGAGTATGAGCCCACCGGATCAGCTTGTCCCGGACCCCCCTCGGGACGTACTGAGTCCCCACTGGACAGTTTGGGGGGGGCAGGCTCTGACCGTGAGTCCTCTTCTATCTCCGCGTCCACCTCCCATACCACCGGTGCCACGAGACATGACGGTGAAATGATGGGAGTTGGCTCAACGGACCACTCCTTGGTATCATAGAGGCGGGACAGAGCGTCGGCTTTGGTGTTTTGGGAGCCTGGCCGGTATGAGAGGGTAAACCGGAACCTGGTAAAAAACATGGCCCATCTAGCCTGACGTGGATTTAGTCTCCTCGCTGCCCGGATATACTCGAGATTACGATGGTCAGTCCAGATGAGAAAAGGTTGTTTAGCCCCCTCAAGCCAATGTCTCCACACCTTCAGAGCCTTAACTACAGCTAACAACTCCCGGTCCCCCACATCATAGTTTTGCTCCGCTGCGCTGAGCTTGCTCGAAAAGAAGGCACACGGACGGAGCTTGGGTGGCACGCCCGAGCGCTGGGACAGCACGGCTCCAACCCCAGCCTCGGACGCATCCACCTCCACTATGAACGCTAAAGAGGGGTCCGGATGCGCCAACACGGGCACATTGGTGAACAGCTCCTTCAAACGACTGAAAGCTCTGCCCGCCTCTGCTGACCAACGCAAGCGCACCGGTCCTCCCTTCAGCAGTGAGGTGATGGGAGCAGCCACCTGACCAAAACCCCGGATAAACCTCCTGTAGTAATTGGCAAACCCTAAAAACCGCTGCACTTCTTTCACCGTGGTCGGAGTTGGCCAATTACGCACGGCTGTAATGCGGTCATCCTCCATCACCACCCCGGACGTGGAAATACGATACCCCAGGAAGGAAACGGACTGTTTGAAAAACTCACATTTCTCCGCCTAGCAATACAGGTCATGCTCCAGCAGTCACCCAAGTACCTTACGCACCAGAGACACATGCGCCGCGCGTGTGGCAGAATAGATCAAGATGTCATCGATATACACTACCACTCCCTGCCCGAGCAGGTCTCGGAGAATCTCATCTACGAAGGATTGGAAGACGGCTGGAGCATTCTTCAACCCGTAAGGCATGACGCGGTACTCATAATGACCAGATGTAGTACTAAATGCGGTTTTCCACTCATCTCCTCTCCGGATACGCACCAGATTATACGCGCTCCCAGGTCCAGTTTTGTGAAGAAGCGCGCCCCGTGAAATGATTCCATCGCTGTAGTGATGAGAGGTAGTGGGTAACTAAACCCCACTGTGATGGAATTTAGACCTCTATAGTCAACGCACGGACGCAGACCTCCATCCTTCTTCTTCACAAAAAAGAAGCTTGAGGAGACGGGTGATGCGGAGGGCCGAATGTACCCCTGTCCCAGTGATTCGGCAACATATGTATCCATCGCTACCGTCTCCTCCTGGGATAATGGATACACATGACTCCTAGGAAGTGCAGCATTCTCCAGAAGGTTTATCACGCAGTCCTCTCGACAATGGGGTGGTAATTGGGTCTCCCTCTTTTTACTGAATGCGATAGCCAAATCGGCATATTCAGAGGGAATGCGCACGGTGGAAACTTGGTCTGGACTCCCCACCGTAGTCGCACCAACGGCAACTCCTATACACCTACCTGAACACTCCTCTGACCACCCCCTAAGAGCCCCCTGTTGCCAGGAAATCGCCGGGTTGTGTTTAGCTAACCAGGGAACCGCCAACACCACTGGAAACGCAGGTGAATCTATAAGGAACAGACTAATCTGCTCCTTATGATCCCCCTGCGTTACCATGTCCAGCGGCACCGTAGCCTCCCTAATTACTCCTGACCCTAATGGTCGGCTATCTAAGGAGTGCACGGGGAAAGGTAGGTCTAACAACACCAGGGGAATCCCTAGCCTTAACGCAAGCCCACGATCCATGAAATTCCCAGCTGCGCCTGAATCGACTAGCGCCTTATGCTGTAGAGAGGGGAAAAAAACAGGGAAAGAAGTCAACACATACACATGACCGACAGGAAGCTCTGGGTGAGCCTGGTGCTTACTCACCTGGGGTGATCGAACAGTGCTCCGCCTGCCCTCCCGACTCCCAGAAGAGTTCCTCCAGCACCGGTCGGATGTGTGCCCTCGTCGACCACAACTGGTGCAGGAGGACACTCCTCCTCTGGTCCCCCTCGAAGCCGCTCCTCCTAAATCCATAGGGATAGGGGCAGGAGGGCTGGGAAGTGGAAACGACAGGGCCTGATCCGAACGCCCGCGGGCAGCCAGCAGGTTGTCGAGACGGATAGCCAAATCAATGAGTTCCTCCAGTGTGAATGTGGTGTCCCGACATGCCAGCTCCCTGCGGACGTCCTCCCTGAGACTGCATCTGAAATGGTCGATCAAGGCCCTGTCGTTCCATCCTGCTCCTGCGGCCAAGGTCCTGAACTCCAGAGCAAAGTCCTGTACACTCCTCGTCTCCTGACACAGGTGGAACAGCCGTTCACCCGCCGCCCGACCCTCTGGTGGATGGTCAAAAACAGCTCGGAATCGGCGGGTGAACTCTGGGTAATGATCCCTCGCCGAGTCCGGACCATTCCACACTGCGTTGGCCCACTCGAGGGGTCGCCCAGTCAAGCAGGAGACGAGGGCACTCACGCTCTCTTCTCTGGAGGGAGCAGGACGCACGGTAGCCAGGTATAGTTCTAGTTGAAGGAGGAAACCCTGGCACCCAGCCGCCGCTCCGTCATACTCCCGTGGGAGCGTCAGCCGAAGAGCCCCGGAGCCAGATGTGGTCGCAGAAACAGGAGGTGCTGGAGAAGGGGTTGCTGGAGATGAGGTGGGAAGGCCACTCCTCTCCCATCGATCCATCTTCTCCATCATTTGGTCCATGGCAGAACCAATCCTGTGAATCACGCTGGTGTGATGGAGGACCCTCTCTTCCATCGATGGGAGAGGAGACGCGGCTGCTCTTGCTGATTCCATGGCGGGTGCGGGATTCTGTCACGATGTACCAAGGTGGGTGGAATCAGGCGCAGAGAGCAGGTTTTAGTGATTTGACAGTTTATTCTCCGATGCACAAAAGACGACGGTCAACCCAACACACAGGGTGAATAATCCAACACAGGATCATAATAGACCGGAGAATAAAAACACAAGTACTCCACCAAATGACATGAAGACAAAAACAATCCCGCACGAAACAAGGGCGGGACAACCTACTACATATAAGGACACTAATTAACTAAAATACACACAGGTGAAACCAATCAGACAAAAGCAACAGACAAACGAAAAAGGGATCGGTAGTGGCTAGTTGGACGTTGACGACGACCGCCGAGCACCGCCCGAACAGGCAGGAGAGCCAACCTCGGTGGAAGTCGTGACAATACTGTACACTACCGTTCAAAAGTCACTCAGAAATGTCCTTGTTGTTTTGAAAGAAAAGACATTTTTTTGTCCATTAAAATAACATCAAATTGATCAGAAATACAGTGTAGACATTGTTAATGTTGTAAATGACTATTGTAGCTGGAAACGGCTGATTTTTAATGGAATATCTACATAGGTGTACAGAGGCCCATTATCCACAACCATCACTCCTGTGTTCCAATGGCACATTGTGTTAGTTAATCCAAGTTGATCATTTTAAAAGGCTAATTGATCATTAGAAAACCTATTTGCAATTATGTTAGCACAGCTGAAAACTGTTGTCCTGATTAAAAAAGCAATAAAACTGACCTTATTTAGATTAGTTGAGTATCTGGAGCATCAGCATTTGTGGGTTCGATTACAGGCTCAAAATGGCCAGAAACAAAGAACTCTCTTCTGAAACTCGTTAGTCTATTCTTGTTCTGAGAAATGCTATTCCATGTGAGAAATTGCCAAGAAACTGAAGATCTGGTACAACGCTGTGAATTACTCCCTTCACAGAACAGCGCAAACTGTCTCTAACCAGGATAGAAAGAGGAGTGGGAGGCCCCAGTGCACAACTGAGCAAGAGGACAAGTACATTAGAGTGTCTAGTTTGAGAAACAGACACCTCACAAGTCCTCAACTGGCAGCTTCATTAAATAGTACTCGCAAAACACCAGTCTCAACGTCAACAGTGAAGAGGCGACTTCGGGATGCTGGTCTTCTCGGCAGAGTTGCAAAGAAAAAGCTATATCTCAGACTGGCCAATAAAAATAAAATATTAAGATGGGCAAAATAACTCACTGGACAGAGGAACTCTGCCAGCATTGCTGAGTCGCCTCTTCAGTGTTGAAACTGGTGTTTTGTGGGTGCTATTTAATGAAGCAAGCATTTTTGGGAAATTATATTAATTTATAGAAATACAATTAGGGCTGTGACAGTCATGGAACTTTGAATGCCCGGTAGTCCTGTCTTCAGTCAGCTGTTCTTTCCACGCACACACACACAAATGGTTGCTTCTGCCAGGAATCTGACACTTGGTCGCAAGTGGATCTTCCAGCAAGACAATAACCCCAAGCACTAATCAAAATCTACAAAGAAATTGTTAATTGACCACAAAGTCAACATTTTGCAATGGCCATCTTACTCTCCAGGCTTGAACCCCATTGATAACCTGTGGTTTGAATAGAAAAAGGAAGTCCATAAATTATGATATATATTTTTTACATTTAACCTTTATTTAATTAGGCAAGTCAGTTATGAATAAATTCTTATTTACAATGATGGCCTGCACCGGCCAAACCCGGATGACACTGGGCCAATTGTCCACCGCCCTATGGAACTCCCAATCACGGCCGGTTGTGATACAGCTTGGAATTGAACCAGGGCATCTGCAGTGACTCCTCAATCAGTGCCTTAGACCACTGCGCCACTCAGGAGCCCCAAAAGAGCTGACGATGAGTCAAAATTAAATGTGGAGTATAAATTCAAACACTTTTGAGATTTTGAGTAGGCTACAGCCTGATATTTGTCTCAGCCATCATCACATGCTACCACTGGGATCAATGCGGAGCAAATGTTTGGAATGCATATTAGGAACTCCATCACTCCTTCTCTTCAATTCTCCTCAACCCTGCATTGGTCAATTATCACCCCTGCTCAAGTCAAGCCTCACTTCTCTTTTTCACCCTTCACGATTGCACTCATTTATTCGCAATGAGCCTTTCCATTGGCCCAAATACATGCTAAGAGCCGACAACAACAACAACACATGTGGAGGTATACATTTGGGAAAATGTAGCTAGCTTATCTATCTAGGATTCAATTAATTTAAATGACAATGTTGCTAGATAATATGGATATTGTTAGCACTCCACTGGCCACATGTAAACACAACCACCCCACTTCCTGGATCTGGGCTAACCTATTGCAATCTTAGAATGCTGGTACACCGCCAAAGCCTAATATGGCAAAATAACATGGGTTGGTTTAATCAGTTAAAGCAATCCGTGCCCATTTCAACATATTTCCCAAAATGTAAGCAAATGAATTGGGTATAACTCATTGATCCTGCTTTGTAACTAGACCTACTCCATCTAGTTGGGGTGCTAGCTAGCCTGTATATAAAATAACTTGGCTCGCTTGCAAGTGAAGTCCTCTAGTTTGTGTATGTAAACATGTCATTTCCCTAAGCTATTGTTGCTAGTATCTTTGAAGATAATGTAATCATTATGATGATAAATGATAATTGCTGGCTGGCTCTTTGAATTGACATGTCTCTTTGGCCAATAGACATGCTCATTGTGATTTAGAAAGAAAGAGAAAAAGAATGTGGTGTAATGCAAAGGTGATAACTGACTGATGCACGGATGAGAGGGGTGAGGCAGAGGTTTGATGCCTGACCAATGCAGGGGTGAGGCTTGAGGAGGAGGGGTGACACTTGACTAGTGCGGGGTTAACGAGGCTAGGTAAGGGGTGAGGTCTGATGAGGAGGAATGTTCCTAATATGTATTCCGCACACTGTTGATTTCACCAACACCTCATCCGAGTCCATGTGGTTCCTCCTAAAAATACTCGATCTGTGGCACAACCTCATCAAGGTCCTCTTCAAGCTCTTCAGAAAGTCAGGCAATTAATCATGAAATATCATGAAATATAACTGCAACTTTATTCTCACAATTTTGGCTTTATTCTAAAAAAAAAAATGTTTAAAGGACTTTATTCTAGAAATTAAATTTAAATCAAAATATTTCAAGTTTATTCTCAAAGTTTAATTTATACTAATTTATAAGTTCAGCCAAAGGGGTCAATTTAGCCACCCTTGTTTCTAGACAACCATACACAAAATATATAGTTTGAACAAATATTTATGAAGCGGTGATTATTTCATGGAGTCTGTGAAGGTAGAAACCACATGGGAAAAGTGGTAAGCAAGTTAGGCCCAAAATATGGATTTTCGCCAAGTCAAATGAATGAATTGTATTAGAGTTTAAAAATGCAGAGTTTCATCTCAGCCTATGCTGCCCTTCAGCCCCTAGACTTTTTGGCCCTGACGGAGACATGGATCACCACAGAGAACACTGCTACTCCAGCTACTCTCTCTTCATCTGACTATGTGTTCTCTCAAAGTTTGAATGCATCTGGTGGCACAGGGCTACTCATTTATCCTAAATGGAGATCCTTTTTTCTCCCTCACTCACCTGTCCATCTCCTCATTTGCACTCCAAGCTATCACTGTCCCTTGTCCACTCAAGCTTAACATTGTTGTTATCTATTGCCCACCAGGTGCCATTAGAGAGTTCCTCAATGAGCTTTACACCTTGATAAGCACATTTCCTGATGATGGCTCACCACTTATTGTGGTGAGCCAGACTTCAACCTCCCAACGTCTGCCTTCGAATAATTTCTTTCCACCCCTTTCCTCTTTTGACCTAATCCTTTCCCTGTCCCCTCCCACTCACAAGGCAGGCAATGTGCTTTACCTCATCTCTGCTACTATTCTCACTGCAACTCCCTTGATCACTACTTGGTTTCCTTTTCTGTCTCCCTCTCCTCCAATCCTACCCACTTAGACTCTGTCCAGGTGTTCATGCGCCGTCGCAATCTTCACTCTCTCTCCCACTACTCTCTCCTCTTCTAGCCTATCATCTCTCCCTTCTGCTAAATCCCTAGTCTCCTGATTGTGCCTCTTCAATTGTGCCTCGCCTGATTGTGCCTCTTCAAACCTACTAACCTGCCTATGACTCTCACTGTCCCCTTTCCCCCTGGCCGGCTCAGCCCTATCCTCTTGATTCCTGGATTCCTGGCTTTTGAACCTTGCTTGCTAACAGAACAGGGCTGCAGGCATCTGAAAATGGAGGAAAATTCTTTCAATCACTCCCATCTACGATCTCTTCCTCTGTACCTGCTGCGAAATCCACTTTCTTTCACTATACATTTCAAGCTTCTGCCTCTAACCCTAGGAAACTATATTCCACCTTACCTTAATCCTCCACCCCATCCCCCTCACTCCTTCCTCTCTGTGAGCGACTTTGTCAACCACTTTGAAAGGAAAGTTGACGACATCCGCTTCTCATTCACTCCACCTATTGCGTCCACTGGTACCACTCACATATCATTACCCTATGCCTTGAGCTCTTTTTCCTCTCCAGATGAAATCCTGCGACTAGTGATGTCCGGCCGCCCGACAACCTGGTTGCTCGACCCCATCCCCTCCTCCCTTCTCCAGACCATCTCTGGAGACCTTCTCTCTTCCCTCATCAACTCATCCCTTACCACTGGCTGCATCCCCTCTGACTCTAAAATGGCCAGAGTCACTCGCCTCTTCGAGAAAACAACACTCGACTACTCTGACATCAAAACTACTAACTGGTTTCCCTTTCTTTTCTTTCCAAAACACTTGAGCGTGCTCTCTCTGACAAACTCTCTCAGAATGATCTTATTGACCTTAACCAGTCAGGCTTCAAGACTGGTCACTCAACTGAAACTGCTCTCCTTTGTCACAGTGGCTATTCACACTGCCAAGACTGACTCTGTCTCCTCTGTTGTCATCCTCCTAGACCAGTCTGCAGCCTTCAACACTGTGAACCATCAGATCCTCCACTCCACCCTCTCAGGGCTTGGCATTTCGTGCTCTGCACACTCTTGGATTTTAGCCTACCTGGCAGGTCACTCTTACCAGGTGACGCGGAGAGGATGTGTCTGCACCACATGCTCTCACTACTGGTGTCCCCCAGGGCTCAGTTCTAGGCCCTCTCCTCTTCTCTCTATGCAGCAAGTCACTCGGCTCGGTCATATTCTCACATGGTCTCTCCTACATTGCTGTGCGGATGATATTCAACTTCTTTTCACCCCCCTCCCCCTTCTGACACCTCGGTGGCGACAAGCATCTCTGCATGCCTGGCAGATATCTCAGCTTGGATGTCATCCCACCAGCTCAAACTCAATCTCAGCAAGACAGAGCTGCTCTTCCTCCCGGAGAAGGTCTGCCCGCTCCAAGACCTCTCCATCACGCTTGGCAACTCCACAGTGTCCCCCTCTCACAGTACACCCAGAGTACAAGAACCTTGGCATGACCCTGGAAAACATCCTGTCATTCTCTGCAAACATTAAAGCAGTGACTCACCCCTGCAGGTTTATGCTCTAGTACAGCTGTCATCAACTAGATTCAGTCGCGGTCCGACTTTTCATTGAGAGGATTGGTTGAGGGGTCGGAACATAATTACAAATAATTTATTTCATAAACAAGGACATTTCTAAGTGACCCCAAACCTTTGAACAGTAGTGTATATGTGATCTTATACAAATGTGGGAAAGGTTTGAAATGATTATGTTTTAGTCAAATATTACATCTGTTTGGGCTTCTTGCGGTAAATTTGCAGCGGTCAAACACCAGTCTCAACGTCAACAACAAAGAGGCGACTCCGGGATGCTGGCCTTATAGGCAGAGTTCCTCTGTCCAATGTCTGTGTTCTTTTGTCTGTGTTTTGCGGGTACTATTTAATGAAGCTGCCAGTTGAGGACTTGTGAGGCGTCTGTTTCTCAAACTAGACACTCTAATGTACTTGTCATCTTGCTCAGTTGTGCACTGGGGCACTCCTCTTTCTATTCTGGTTAGGGCCAGTTTGTGATGTTCTGTGAAGGGAGTAGTACACATCGTTGTACCAGATCTTCAGTTTCTTGGCAATTTCTCGTATGGAAAAGTCTTAATTTCTCAGAATAAGAATAGACTGACAAGTTTCAGAAGAAAGTTCTTTGTTTCTGGCCATTTTGAGCCTGTATTCGAACCCACAAATGCTGATGCTCCAGATACTCAACTAGTCTAAAGAAGTTGTATTGCTTCTTTAATCAGAACAACAGTTTTCAGCTGTGCTAACATAATTGTGAAAGGGTTTTCTAATGATCAATTAGCCTTTTAAAATTATGAACTTCGATTAGCTAACAACAACATACCATTGGAACACAGGGGTGATGGTGTCATGTCTTATTATGTCTGTTCCTGTCCTTTCTCTTCACTCTGTCTCTCTCTGCTGGTCTTATTAGGTTACCTTCTCTTTCTCTCCTTCTCCAGCTGTTCCTCATCTCCTCTAACTAGCTCATTCACCCTTTCCCCACCTGTTCCCTTTTTCCCTCTGATTAGGTCTCTATTTCTCTCTGTTCCTGCTACTTTCGGTGTCAGATTCTCGTTTGTGTTTCTCATGCCAGAAGCAAGCTATCGTCTCGTTTGCTTCCACCTAGTCCTATCCTGTCGGAGTCTGCCTGGCAGGTGCATCCTGCACTCTACTAACTATCTTTTGTTCCATTGACAGCGTCGGAAGAGGATCTATGCCATTCCTTTTTTTTCATTAAAGAACTCTGTTTCTGTTAAAACCGCTTTTGGGTCTTCACTCAAGTACATAACAGAAGAATCTGACCAAGAATGGACCCAGCGGCTCCGGACCCTTTTCACTCCGCCGTCGAGATCCAGGGAGCGATGCTAGGCAGACACGAGGAGGAATTGTCTGCTGCTCGACATGCCGTTGAGACCCTGGCCGTCCAAGTCTCCGACCTCACAAGACAGGTTCACCAACTCCACCTCGATCCACCGCCCACTTCCAGGGTTTCCGAGTCTCCGGAGCCCAGGATCAATAACCCGCCGTGTTACTCTGGGGAGCCCACTGAGTGCCGCTCATTCCTCACTCAGTGTGATGTGGTGTTCTCTCTCCAGCCCAACACTTACTCCAGGAGCACAGCCCGCATCGCCTACGTCATTTCTCTCCTTACCGGACGGGCGCGTGAGTGGGGCACGGCAATCTGGGAGGCGAGGGCTGAGTGTATTAACCAGTATCAGGACTTTAAGGAGGAGATGATACGGGTTTTTGACCGTTCTGTTTTTGGGGAGGAGGCTTCCAGGGCCCTGTCTTCCCTATGTCAGGGGAATCGATCCATAACGGATTATTCTATTGAGTTTCGCACTCTCGCTGCCTCTAGTGACTGGAACGAGCCGGCTTTGCTCGCTCGTTTTCTGGAGGGTCTCCTCGCCGAGGTTAAGGATGAGATTCTCTCCCGGGAGGTTCCTTCCAGCCTGGACTCATTAATAGCTCTCGCTATTCGCATAGAGCGACGGTTTGATCTTCTTCGTCGCCGAGCTCGTGGAAGGGAGCTCGCGTTCTCCGTTGCCCCCCTCTCCGCATCACTGCCACCTGCTGCATCACTGCCACCCTCCTCCGCCGGCTCGGGTGCTGAGCCTATGCAGCTGGGGGGTATCCACATCTCGGCCAAAGAGAAGGAACGGAGAATCACCAACCGCCTCTGTCTCTACTGCGGCTCCGCTGGTCATTTTGTCACCTCATGCCCAGTAAAAGCCAGAGCTCATCAGTAAGAGGAGGGCTACTGGTGAGCGCAACTACTCAGGTCTCTCCTTCAAGATCCTGCACTACCTTTCCGGTCCATCTCCGCTGGACCGGTTCATCTGCTTCCTGCAGTGCCTTGATAGACTCTGGGGCGGAGGGCTGTTTTATGGACGAGACCTGGGCTCGGGAACATGACATTCCTCTCAGACAGTTAAGGGATCCCACGGCCTTGTTCGCTTTAGATGGTAGTTCTCTCCCGAGATTCAGCGTGAGACGCTGCCTTTAACCCTCACTGTCTCTGGTAATCATAGCGAAACCATTTCTTTTTTAATTTTTCGTTCACCTTTTACACCTGTTGTTTTGGGTCATCCCTGGCTAGTTCGCCATAACCCTTCTATTAATTGGTCTAGTAATACTATCCTATCCTGGAATGTTTCTTGTCATGTGACCTGTTTAATGTCTGCTATCCCTCCTGTTTCCTCTGTCTCTTCTTCACAGGAGGAGCCTGGTGATTTGACAGGGGTGCCGGAGGAGTATCACGATCTGCGCACGGTGTTCAGTCGTTCCAAGGCCACTTCTCTCCCTCCACACCGGTCGTATGACTGTAGTATTGATCTCCTTCCGGGAACTACTCCCCCGGGGTAGATTATACTCTCTGTCGGCTCCCGAACGTAAGGCTCTCGAGGATTATTTGTCTGTATCGCTCGACGCCGGTACCATAGTCTCCTCCTCCTCTCTCCCGCCGGAGCGGGGGTTTTTTTTGTTCAGAAGAAGGACGGGTCCCTGCGCCCATGCGTGGATTATCGAGGGCTGAATGACATAACAGTTAAGAATCGTTATCCGCTTCCTCTTATGTCTTCAGCCTTCGAGATCCTGCAGGGAGCCAGGTTTTTCACCAAATTGGACCTTCGTAACGCCTACCATCTCGTGCGCATCAGGGAGGGGGACGAGTGGAAGACGGCGTTTAACACTCCGTTAGGGCACTTTGAATACCGGGTTCTTCCTTTCGGCCTCGTTAACGCTCCAGCTGTCTTTCAGGCACTAGTTAACGACGTCCTGAGAGACATGCTGAACATTTTTGTTTTCGTTTACCTGGACGATATCCTGATTTTTTCACCGTCTCTCCCGATTCATGTTCAGCACGTGTGACGCGTCCTCCAGCGCCTTTTGGAGAACTGTCTTTATGTGAAGGCTGAGAAGTGCACTTTTCATGCCTCCTCTGTCCCTTTTCTCGGTTCCGTTATTTCCGCTGAGGGCATTAAGATGGATCCCGCTAAGGTCCAGGCTGTCATTGATTGGCCCGTTCCTAAGTCACGCGTCGAGCTGCAGCGCTTTCTTGGCTTCGCGAATTTCTATCGTCGTTTCATCCGTAATTTCGGTCAGGTGGCAGCTCCCCTCACAGCCCTTACTTCTGTTAAGACGTGCTTTAAGTGGTCCGTTTCCGCCCAGGGAGCTTTTGATCTTCTCAAGAATCGTTTTACATCCGCACCTATTCTTATTACACCTGACATCTCTAGACAGTTTGTTGTTGAGGTTGACGCGTCAGAGGTGGGCGTGGGAGCCATTCTTTCTCAGCGCTCCCTCTCTGACGGCAAGGTCCATCCTTGCGCGTTTTTCTCTCATCGCTTATCGCCGTCAGAACGTAATTATGATGTTGGTAATCGCGAACTGCTCGCCATCCGCTTAGCCCTAGGCGAATGGCGACAGTGGTTGGAGGGGGCGACCGTTCCTTTTGTCGTTTGGACTGACCATAGGAACCTTGAGTACATCCGTTCAGCCAAGCGACTTAATGCGCGCCAGGCTCGTTGGGCTCTGTTTTTCGCTCGTTTCGAGTTCGTTATTTCTTATCGTCCGGGCTCAAAGAACACCAAGCCTGATGCTTTATCTCATCTCTTCAGTTCTTCTGAGGTCTCCACCGACCCCGAGGGGATTCTCCCTGAGGGGCGTGTTGTCGGGTTGACTGTCTGGGGAATTGAGAGGCAGGTAAAGCAAGCACTCGCTCACACTCCGTCGCCGCGAGCTTGTCCTAGGAACCTTCTGTTCGTTCCCGTTCCTACTCGTCCGGCCGTTCTTCAGTGGGCCCACTCTGCCAAGTTAGCCGGCCACCCCGGCGTTCGGGTACGCTCGCTTCCATTCGCCAGCGTTTCTGGTGGCCCACTCGGGAACGTGACGCGCGTCGATTTGTCGCTGCTTGTTCGGTCTGCGCGCAGACTAAATCTGGGAACTCTCCTCCTGCCGGCCGTCTCAGACCGCTTCCCATTCCCTCTCGACCGTGGTCTCACATCGCTTTAGATTTTATCACCGGACTGCCTTCATCAGCGGGGAAGACAGTTATTCTTACGGTTGTCGATAGATTCTCTAAGGCGGCTCATTTCATTCCTCTCGCTAAGCTCCCTTCTGCTAAGGAGACGGCTCAGATCATTATCGAGAATGTTTTCCGAATTCATGGCCTTCCGTCAGACGTCGTTTCGGACAGAGGCCCGCAGTTCACGTCTCAATTTTGGAGGAGTTTTGCCGTTTGATTGGGGCTTCCGTCAGTCTCTCGTCCGGCTTTCATCCCCAGTCTAACGGTCAAGCCGAACGGGCCAATCAGACTGTTGGTCGCATCTTACGCAGTCTTTCTTTTCGTAACCCTGCGTCTTGGTCAGAACAGCTCCCCTGGGCAGAGTCGCCCACAACTCGCTTCCTTCGTCTGCTACCGGTCTATCTCCTTTTCAGAGTAGCCTCGGGTACCAGCCTCCGCTGTTCTCATCTCAGCTCGCCGAGTCCTGCGTCCCCTCCGCTCAGGCTTTTGTCCAGCGTTGCGAGCGCACCTGGAAGGGGGTCAGGTCGGCACTTTGCCGTAATAGGGCGCAGACTGTGAGGGCCGCTAATAAGCGTAGGACCAAGAGTCCTAGATATTGTTGCGGTCAGAGAGTATGGCTCTCCACTCAGAACCTTCCCCTTAAGACAGCTTCTCGCAAGTTGACCCCGCGGTTCATTGGTCCGTTCCGTATTTCTCAAGTCATTAATCCTGTCGCTGTGCGACTTCTTCTCCCGCGCTATCTTCATCGCGTTCACCCGGTCTTCCATGTCTCCTGTGTTAAGCCCGTTCTTCGCGCCCCCGCTCGTCCCTCCCCCCCCCCATCCTTGTCGAGGCGCACCTATCTACAGGGTTCGTAAGATTTTTGACATGCGTCCTCGGGGCCGTGGTCATCAGTACCTAGTGGATTGGGAGGGTACGGTCCTGAGGAGAGGAGTTGGGTTCCCTCTCGTGACGTGCTGGACCGTTCGCTGATCGATGATTTCCTCCGTTGCCGCCAGGTTTCCTCCTCGAGTGCGCCAGGAGGCGCTCGGTGAGTGGGGGGGTACTGTCATGTCTTATTATGTCTGTTCCTGTCCTTTCTCTTCACTCTGTCTCTCTCTGCTGGTCTTATTAGGTTACCTTCTCTTTCTCTCCTTCTCCAGCTGTTCCTCATCTCCTCTAACTAGCTCATTCACCCTTTCCCCACCTGTTCCCTTTTTTCCCTCTGATTAGGTCTCTATTTCTCTCTCTGTTCCTGCTACTTTCGGTGTCAGATTCTCGTTTGTGTTTCTCATGCCAGAAGCAAGCTATCGTCTCGTTTGCTTCCACCTAGTCCTATCCTGTCGGAGTCTGCCTGGCAGGTGCATCCTGCACTCTACTAACTATCTTTTGTTCCATTGACAGCGTCGGAAGAGGATCTATGCCATTCCTGTTTTTTCATTAAAGAACTCTGTTTCTGTT